>NC_057812.1:517585241-517885241 GCF_018294505.1 Triticum aestivum
AGGGAACCTTCTTTTCCTTTGTTGAAAAAGAAGAAAGAAGAGAAAATAATGATATGGAGCCCTTCGGCTCGTTATTGTTTACCAGATGTAGGTGCTGCACAAAGTGTCAGATAACGCATGCAAGAAAGAAAGTAATGCATGAAACGGACATGTTGTGCGGAGCACATGGGGTTCTATTTATGCACGGGATCTGCGCCCGGCTTTGTACAAAGGATTACATGCAACAGCGGCAAGACTTGTACAAAAGGTGGTTGCCGGAACGGGTTCCGGCAACCGCGCCCTACGGGAAAAACTTACGAAGATGTTCTATGTTCTAGGAGTTGCTCACCGGAATGCCATCTTCGGTCTCAAGGCGGACAGCGCCGGGCCTTGTGACTCGTTTCACCCGATAAGGGGCTTCCCACTTCGGTGTCAACTTGTTGGAATTCTTGGCGGACTGAACGCGCCGAAGAACAAGGTCACCTTCCTCGAAGCTTCTGGCCTTAACTTTGTGGCTATGGTAGCGGCGCAAAGCTTGCTGGTATCGAGCAGCTCGTACAGCAGCCTGAAGACGATCTTCCTCAAGGAGCAGCGCGTCGTCTTGTCGCAGCTGTTCTTGCTCAAGCTCATCATAAGCGAGCACTCGAGGCGATCCGTATACAAGTTCCGTGGGGAGAACTGCCTCTGCTCCATAGACTAGAGCGAAAGGTGTCTGGCCAGTGGCTCGATTTGGCGTCGTTCTGATCGACCAAAGAACCACCGGCAGCTCCTCGATCCAGTTTCTTCCGCACTTGCGCAGCCTGTCGAAAGTTCTGGTCTTGAGCCCGTGCAGCACTTCAGCATTTGCCCTCTCTGCTTGACCGTTGCTTCTTGGATGAGCAACAGAAGCGAAGCAGACCTTGGCGCCAAGGTCTTGGACGTACTGCATGAAGGTGCGGCTCGTGAATTGCGTGTCGTTGTCGGTGATGATCCTGTTAGGGATCCCGAAACGGCAAACAATTGACCTGAAGAACTTGACTGCTGACTGTGCTGTCACCTTCCTCACTGGCTGCACTTCCGGCCACTTTGTGAACTTGTCGATTGCAACGTACAAGTACTCAAAGCCCCCGACAGCTCGGGGGAAGGGGCCGAGGATATCGAGCCCCCAGACCGAAAATGGCCAGGATAAAGGGATCGTCTGGAGAGCTTGAGCTGGCTGGTGTATCTGTTTGGAGTGGAACTGGCACGCTTCACACTTGGTTACTTGTGCAGTCGCATCCTGGAGGGTTGTCAGCCAAAAGAAACCTTGTCGGAAAGCTTTGCCGACAAGTGCTCTTGCGCCAATGTGGTGGCCACATATGCCTCCATGTATCTCTGCCAACAGCTTTTGTCCATCTTCCTGGCAAATACACTTCAATTTCACACTGTTGAGTCTTCTTCTGTACAGTATGCTATTGACAAACTGGTACATACTTGACTGTCGGGCTACTTTTTCCGCTTCTTCTTGCTCTTCGAGAAGTTCTCCTGTCTGAAGGAAATGGACAATCTGCTGTGCCCATGCTGGAGCTTGTGGCTCGACAACAAGGACTAAAGGCACATCTGCTGCTGTGGGAACATCCGCTTCCACGGCAAGGACTTGCGGCCTTGCCGGAGCTTGATGTTCCCCGGCAAGCTTGCCGGAGCAAAACTTGTCGGGAGCGTCTGCTTCAATGGAACAAACCATAAGGCTTGCCGAAGCAGACTGCCCCTCAGCATCCTTGGTGTTGATCTTGGGGACTTTCTTGGCGGCGGCTTCGGGGAGCTCTGCCGGAAAGTAGTCACCAGAAACCAACTTCCTCTTCTTGCTTTGTCCAGTTGATGGTGTTATGGATGGTTGAGTCAACTTGAGCACAAAGATCCCTGGTTCCACAGGTAACGTGCGGCGCACTTTGACAGGCCATCAGCAATGTCATTCTGAGCTCTTGGGATATGCTCCATCTGTAGGCCGTCAAAGTGCTCTTCTAGCTTCCTCACTTCATCAACATATGCTTCCATCAATGGACTCTGGTAGTTCTTGTTCACTTGGCGGACGACAAGCTGTGAGTCACCCCTAACAATGAGCTTCTTGATCCCAAGGTCTGCTGCGATTCTGAATCCGGCAAGCAATCCTTCATACTCTGCAGTATTGTTGGTTGCTTGCTCCTTGGGAAAGTGCATCTGGACTACGTACTTGAGGTGCTCTCCGGTGGGCGCGACAAGCAGCACGCCCGCGCCGGCGCCTTGCAGCGAGAAGGCACCATCAAAGTACATCAGCCGCTCTTTGCTTGCCTCTTTGACGGGGATGCTCGTCTCTGGAATTTCTTCATCTGGGGTTGGCATCCATTCTGCTATGAACTCTGCCAATGCTCTGCTTTGGATAGTTGAAGTGCTCTCAAACTTGAGGCCAAAGCTTGACAGTTCCAGCGCCCACTCGACAATCCTGCCTGTCGCTTCTGGATTTTGCAGTATCCTCTTCAGCGGAAAGCGAGTGACGACTGTGATCTCATGTGCTTGGAAGTAATGGCGCAGATTTCTCGAGGCCATGAGGAGGCCGAAAAGCAACTTCTGTACACCAGAGTACCTTGATCTAGCCCCCTGTAGAAGGGAACTGACAAAGTAAACTGGGCGCTGCACCATTCTCTTCTGCATCTTATCATGCTCCTGCGCAGATCCATCTTTGTCGGGACCAGAGCTTGTCGGCGAAGCCCCCTGCTTGTCGCTGGATGCATCTGCCGTGGTTGCTGGCTCATCATCTGCCTCCCTCTCCGCCACTAACGCAGCACTAACCACTTGATTGGTTGCCGCTATATACAGCAGCAACTTCTCTTGCGGCTTAGGTGCGACATGTGTTGGAGTGGAGGACAGGTATCTCTTCAAGTCCTGCAGCGCAGCCTCCGCCTCTGGAGTCCATTTCATTGGACCTGCCTTTTCAAAATTTTGAAAAATGGCAGGGCGCGCTCAGCAGATCTAGAGATAAACCTGCTGAGAGCAGCCACGCAACCGGCAAGCCTTCGTACATCCTTGACGCGCTTTGGTGCTTCGATCTGCTCAATGGCCTTGACCTTGTTGGGGTTGGCTTCAATTCCCCGCTGAGACACGAAGAACCCGAGAAGCTTGCCGGATGGGACTCCAAACACGCACTTCTCGGGGTTAAGCTTGAGGTTGATCCTGCGCAGATTTGCAAATGTCTCGTCTAAATCTTGAATCAGGGTTGCCCTGTTCTTGCTTTTGACCACTATGTCATCCATGTAGGCTTCCACATTTCTGTGCATCTGCGGCTCAAAAGCGTGGTGGACTACCCTTGCGAATGTTGAACCAGCATTCTTCAAACCGAAAGGCATCCGTATGAAGCAGTACGTGCCACACGGGGTGATAAATGCGGTTTTCTCTTCATCTTCTTCTGCCATGAAGATCTGATGGTATCCTAAGTATGCATCAAGAAATGAAAGCAAATCACATCCGGCTGTGGAGTCAACAATCTGGTCGATGCGCGGCAAGGGAAATGGGTCTTTGGGACAAGCTTTATTAACATCAGTGAAGTCAATACAAAGCCTCCATTTCCCATTAGCCTTGCGCACGACAACAGGATTGGCCAACCACGTGGGATGGAGCACTCCTCTGACAAGGCCTGCTGCTTCCAACTTCTTGATTTCTTCTGCGATGAATTCTTGGCGCTCCACTGCTTGTTTCCTGACTTTCTGCTTGACGAGCCGCGCATGAGGACAGACGGCAAGGTGGTGCTCAATTACTTTCCTGGGAACACCGGGGATATCAGACGGTCGCCATGCAAACACGTCGACATTCGCCCGCAGGAAAGCAACGAGCGCGCTTTCCTATTTGGGGTCAAGAGTGGCGCTGATGGTGAAGGTACCACCAGCGCCGTCCTCCTTAGCGGACACCTTCTTAGTCTCAGGTGGAGCTACCATTGCCTTCTTACACTTGCCGGTGGAGCTCGATGGTGCGTCCTCGACGGTAGCGCAGCACTCCGAAGAGGTGCGTTTGCCGGAGTGGGCATCAGAACTCTTGCCGGACTTGGTCTTCTTCTTCCCCCCGGGAGCTTCAGCGGCAAGTGTCTTGCGTTCTGCTGCGGCTGCTGCTTCCCGGTAGATCTTGTCGGCATAGATAAGAGCATCCTTCTTGTCGCCAGGGACAGAGATGACACTTATCGGGCCTGGCATTTTCAGTATGTTGTACGCATAGTGAGAGGCTGCCATGAACTTGGCGAGTGCCGGACGGTCAAGGATTCCATTGTAAGGTAATGGAAAGTCAGCAACATCAAATGTGACCCTCTCAATCCTGAAGTTCAGCTCGCTGCCAAATGTTACCGGCAACGTGATCTTTCCCTTCGGCTTGCTCCTTCCTGGGTTGATTCCTTGAAATGTACCGGTCTCTTCGAGCTCGCTGTCAGGGATCTGGAGTTTCTGGAGCACCGCGGAGGAGATCAGGTTCAAGCCGGCCCCGCCGTCAACTAGCATCTTAGTGACCTTGAGGTTGCGGATTGTTGGTGAAACCAACATCGGCAAGCACCCGACCGCAGTTATGCGATCAGGGTGGTCCTCAATATCAAAGATGATAGGCGTGCTGGACCATTTCAGAGGCTTGCGTGACTCGACGGGCGGTTCTGCTGCATTAACTTCCCGCACCCACTGCTTGAGCTGGCGGTGCGAGGTGTGCAGAGAAGCACCATCGTCAACGCACAGGACCTCTGTGGCTTTCTGGAACTCATGCTCATCAGTCTCCTCATCATCCACGTCTTCATCGTCGTCGTCATCTTCATCCTTGTCGCGGCCGCGAGGAGGTCTGTCTCCTTGCCGCTGCTTGGCCTTGCTGCGGCGTCCTCCTCGGCCGGGACGTTTCTTGCCGGATCCCCCAGCACCTTCCTGGGCCTTCTCCTTGTCGCGCCGCTCGTATTCATCTTTCTGTTGCTCAACAAGCTGCTCGACTTTCTTATAGTTCTGGAGATCATGGCCCTTGGTGCGGTGGATCTTGCAATACTGCTTGTTGGCGCCGTCCTGCTTGTCGGCGACCGCCACCTCCGCGGCAATCTCCTTGCCGGAGTCACCAGCTTTGGCTTCCTTGGCGCCACCACCGTTGTCGGACTGCTCAACAACTAGCACCTCTTTGCCTTTCCTCCTTCTATTGTTCCGCCGCCGGTTTTTCCTTGCCGGGGCAGCATCTTCACTGTCAGATCCTCCCGCTCCTACATTCTCTCCAGGGAGTCTCCTCCCTTCCTCAGCACATGCACACTTGTCGGCCAGTGCATATAACTCACTGACGTCCCTGATCTTGCACATCGCCATTTCCTCCCGCATCCTGCGGTTTCGCACATTCTGATGGAACACGCTGATCACCGCGGCAGGGTGGACGTCTGGGATGTTGTGCTGCACACTGCTGAATCTCTGAATGTACTTGCGCAGGGGCTCTCCTTCCTTCTGGGCGAGCAGATGAAGATCACTCTCCTGGCCATGAGGCTTGTGTCCGCCTGTGAAGGCGCCGACAAACTGATGGCACAGATCAGCCCAAGAGGATATGGAGTCGTCCGGCAAGTGCATGAGCCAGGACCTGACGTTGGGCTTGAGTACCAGCGGGAAGTAGTTGGCAAGGATCTTGTCATCCTGTCCCCCGGCAGCCTGCACCGCAATGGTGTAGATGCTAAGGAACTCCGACGGATGCGTCTTGCCGTCGTACTTCTCCGGTACGTCTGGCTTGAAGTTCTTTGTGCTGGGCCACTGGACTTGCCGTAGCTCACGAGTGAACGCAGGGCAACCTACCGCGTACGGCAGATCGCCTGGTTCCCCTGGCGCATGCATGTCAACAGAGGGCCTAGCGCGCTTGTCGGATTGACGTCGCGCTTCCCTTCGGCGCTCGATGCGAGTTCGAGCATCTTCTTGTTGTCGACCATGAAGAATTTGGCGCTGATCGTGACGAGCTCGTGGATCCAACGATGTGGTGGAGTCGCTATCGAGGTGGATCCGGCGAGTCGGCGATCTTGGCCTTCAGGCTGGTGACTGCATGGTAGTTGCACCTCCACCCGTTTCGTCACCACCGGCTCGCGCCCGGCAACCCTGCCGCGGCGGCGACGCGCTTGGCTGCCGTGGAGTGTCGCCGTTGGTGTAGCCGATGAGACTCTGAATGGTGGCTCTCCATTCGTCGATCTTGTCCGACGTCGGAGGGTAATCTAGGAGCAGTTGAGCTTGCGCCAAAGCTTCTGCTGGAGTGGTGGGTGGCAGTGGCGGACGGTGCGAGGAGCGGGACATGCTCGGACTTCTAACTATGTTAGAAGGAGCAGTATCCCGTCTAGGCGATCGTGCCCCGCTCGTGCCAGCACGCTGGCGTGCATGCTGGTCTTGAGCGCCCCGAGATCCACCAGCTTGGTCTTGGCCTATCATGCGTATGGCACTGCAAGTGCCATGACGCTGTTGGTCTTGCGCCTCCTGAGAGTGGCGTGGAACATGTACAGTCGCCGAGGTTTGTGCAGCCTTGTCCTTGGACCTGGCAGCATCATGAGCTTCCTCGTCGACGTCCATTCTTCCGCCGGCATCCATTCCACCACCCGTTTGCTCCAACGGTGGCGGAAGTGACGTGGACGGAGCGGCTTCCGCCGAAGACTTCTTCTTCGGTGGCATGTTGATGAAGGGAATGAAGGTCTAGCTCGTGTGAACGCCGGATCAGGTTCACACAATCTCGACGCCCCCTACCTGGCACGCCAAAGATGTTAAGGGAAACTGATCCACGAACACCTATGGCGCCGGCGGACCGGGCCCCTTTCGGTTCGGCGGGGGGCGGAGATCGCACGAAGAGCAGATCGAGGCGAAGCACACGAGCAGTTTACCCAGCTTCGGAGCTCTCCGGAGAGATAACACTCCTACTGCTGCTTGTCTGGTTGTATTATCTTGTGTTCTTGCTCTAGAGAGAGTAGTGTTTTCTGGGTTACGAATGAGTCGAACCGAACCGAACCCCCTCTACGTTGCGCATGGGCCTCCTTTTATATGCTCAAGGGGTCACCGACAGGTGGCAACGCAGAGAAGGGTACAAATGTAAAAAGTGAGGTGGTTGGTACAGTTACTTGTACAGTGCACTCTACCTAACTCTGACGGCAGGGGACAAGGGCATTAAATGCCCATCTGGATCGCCCAAACAGTGTAGAAAAGGACCGTTAGGGGCGCCACCGTTCGCCACGATGGCGATCTTGTCAGCTTCGCATGCCACTGCACACCGCTGGCTGCGCAGCCTCCCGCCACGCGCGCCTGGAGAGGCCCCCAGAGCGACACGTTGGTGGATGCGCTGGAGCGTGGGCACAGAGTGGCCGCCTGCCGCGGCAAGCGCCTTGCCACTGCTGTTATCTTGTCGGGTCCGGAAGCTTGTCGCTCACCGGGCCTCGAGGTACCTTGGCTGGTCTTCCCGGCAAGCTCCTCTTGCCGGGGCCTTGTTGTCTTGCCGGAGCGCGTGGCGCGTCGCGGCAAGTTCCTTGGCGTGTCTTGGTTGGCCTTCCCGGCAAGCTCCTCTTGCCGGGGCCTTGTCTCCTGAGCTTAAATACTTTGTTCTTGAATGGCTCCAAGGGAATCACGGAGGATCTTGGCGTTCTCCCGGCAAACCTTGCCGCGGGGTGCTGCAACTGCCCGTGCACAAGTTCGGGGTACTAGGGTACCCCTATTCTAGTACACCGACAGAATCGAACACCCATAGAGTTCTGGTGTTGATCATGCTTTGCACGTGGAAGAGGTTTAGTCAACGGATCTGCGACATTTAGGTCCGTATGCACTTTACAAATCTCTATGTCTCCATCTTGAACATTTTCACGAATGAAGTTGAAGCGACGCTTGATATGCCTGGTCTTCTTGTGAAACCTGGGCTCCTTGGCAAGGGCAATAGCTCCAGTGTTGTCATAGAAGAGAGTCATCGGGCCCGACGCATTGGGAATAACTCCTAGGTCGGCAATGAACTCATTCATCCAGATTGCTTCATGTGCTGCCTCCGAGGCTGCCATGTACTCCGCTTCACATGTAGATCCCGCCACGACGCTTTTGCTTGTAACTGCACCAGCTGACTGCCCCACCATTCAAAATATACACGTATCCGGTTTGTGACTTGGAGTCATCCAGATCTGTGTCGAAGCTAGCATCAACATAACCCTTTACGACGAGCTCTTCGTCACCTCCATAAACGAGAAACATATCCTTAGTCCTTTTCAGGTACTTCAGGATATTCTTGACCGCTTTCCAGTGTTCCATGCCGAGATTACTTTGGTACCTTCCCACCAAACTTACGGCAAGGTTTACATTAGGTCTGGTACACAGCATGGCATACATAATAGACCCTATGGCCGAGGCATAGGGGATGACACTCATCTTTTCTCTATCTTCTGTCGTGGTCGAGCATTGAGCCGTGCTCAATCTCACACCTTGCAATACAGTAAAGAACCCCTTCTTGGACTGATCCATATTGATCTTCTTCAATGTCTTGTCAAGGTACATGCTTTGTGAAAGACCAATGAGGCGTCTCGATCTATCTCTATAGATCTTGATGCCTAATATGTAAGCAGCTTCTCCAAGGTCCTTCATTGAAAAACACGTATTCAAGTAGGCTTCTCCAAGAGTTCTATATCATTTCCCATCAATAGTATGTCATCCACATATAATATGAGAAATGCTACAGAGCTCCCACTCACTTTCTTGTAAATACAGGCTTCTCCATAAATCTGCGTAAACCCAAACGCTTTGATCATCTCATCAAAACGAATGTTCCAACTCCGAGATGCTTGCACCAGCCCATAGATCGAGCGTTGGAGCTTGCATACCTTTTCAACATTCTTAGGATCGACAAAACCTTCCGGCTGCATCATATACAATTTTTCCTTAAGGAAACCATTAAGGAATGCCCTTTTGACGTCCATTTGCCATATCTCATAATCATAGAATGCGGCAATTGCTAACATGATTCGGACAGACTTCATCTTCGCTACGGGTGAGAAGGTCTCATCATAGTCAACCCCTGAACTTGTCGATAACCCTAAGCGACAAGCCGATCCTTATAGATGGTTACATTACCATCCGCGCGTGTCTTCTTCTTAAAGATCCATTTATTTTCTATGGCTCGCCGATCATCGGGCAAGTCTGTCAAAGTCCATACTTCGTTTTCATACATGGATCCTATCTCGGATTTCATGGCTTCAAGCCATTTGTTGGAATCCAGGCCCGCCATCGCTTCTTCATAGTTTGAATGTTCACCATTGTCTAACAACATGATTTCTAGGACAGGGTTGTCGTACCACTCTGGTGCAGAACGTGTCCTTGTGGACCTACGAAGTTCGGTAGCAACTTGATCTGAAGTTTCATGATCATCATCATTAACTTCCTCTCTAGTCGGTGCAGGCACCACAGAAACATTTTCTTGAGCTGCGCTACTCTCCGGTTTAAGAGACAATACTTCATCAAGTTCTACTTTCCTCCCACTTACTTCTTTCGAGAGAAACTCTTTCTCTAGAAAGGATCCATTCTTGGCAACAAAGATCTTGCCTTCGGATCTGAGGTAGAAGGTATACCCAATAGTTTCCTTAGGGTATCCTATGAAGATGCATTTTTCCAATTTGGGTTCGAGCTTTTCAGGTTGAAGTTTCTTGACATAAGCATCGCATCCCCAAACTTTCAGAAATGACAGCTTAGGTTTCTTCCCAAACCACAATTCATACGGTGTCGTCTCAACGGATTTCGATGGAGCCCTATTTAAAGTGAATGCGGCAGTCTCTATAGCATAACCCCAAAATGATAGTGGTAGATCGGTAAGAGACATCATAGATCGCACCATATCCAATAGAGTGTGATTACGACGTTCGGACACACCATAACGATGAGGTGTTCCTGGCGTGAGTTGTGAAACAATTCCACATTTCCTTAAGTGCGTGCCAAATTCGTGACTCAAATATTCCCCTCCACGAAGATCGTAAGAACTTTATTTTCCTGTCATGTTGATTCTCAACCTCACTTTGAAATTCCTTGAACTTTTCAAAGGTCTCAGACTTGTGTTTCATCAAGTAGACATACTGATGACCCACAAGTATAGGGGATCTATCGTAGTCCTTTCGATAAGTAAGAGTGTCGAACCCAACGAGGAGCAGAAGGAAATGATAAGCGGTTTTCAGCAAGGTATTCTCTGCAAGTACTGAAACAAGTGGTAACAGACAGTTTTGTGATAAGATAGATTGTAACGAGCAACAAGTAACAAAAGTAAATAAAGTGCAGCAAGGTGGCCCAATCCTTTTGTAGCAAAGGACAAGCCGGAACAAACTCTTATAATAGGAAAAGCGCTCCCGCGGACACATGGGAATATCGTCAAGCTAGTTTTCATCACGTTCATATGATTCGCGTTCGATACTTTGATAATTTGATATGTGGGTGGACCGGTGCTTGGGTGATGTTCTTACTTGAACAAGCATCCCACTTATGATTAACCTCTATTGCAAGCATCCGCAACTACAACAAAAGTATTAAGGTAAACCTAACCATAGCATGAAACATGTGGATCCAAATCAGCCCCTTACGAAGCAACGCATAAACTAGGGTTTAAGCTTCTGTCACTCTAGCAACCCATTATCTACTTATTACTTCCCAATGCCTTCCTCTAGGCCCAAATAATGGTGAAGTGTTATGTAGTCGACGTTCACATAACACCACTACAGCCAAGACAACATACATCTTATCAAAATATCAAACGAATACCAAATTCACATGACTACTAATAGCAAGACTTCTCCCTTGTCCTCAGGAACAAACGTAATTACTCACAAAGCATATTCATGTTCATAATCAGAGGGGTAATAATATGCATATAGGATCTGAACATATGATCTTCCACCAAATAAACCAACTAGCATCAACTGCAAGAAGTAATCAACACTACTAGCAACCTACTAGCACCAATCCCAGACTTTGAGACAAGAATTGGATACAAGAGATGAACTAGGGTTTGGAGATGAGATGGTGCTGTTGGGTTTCGTAGTAATTTCAAAATTTTCCTACGCACACGCAAGATCATGTGATGCATAGCAACGAGGGGGAGAGTATTGTCTACGTACCCTACGCAGACCGACTGCGGAAGCGATGACACGACGTAGAGGAAGTAGTCGTACGTCTTCACGATCCAACCGATCAAACACCGAAACTACGGCACCTCCGAGTTCGAGCACACGTTCAGCTCGATGACGATCCACAGACTCCGATCCAGCAAAGTGTCGGGGAAGAGTTCCGTCAGCACGACGGCGTGGTGACGATCTTGATGAACTACAGCAGCAGGGCTTCGCCTAAACTCCGCTACAGTATTATCGAGGAATATGGTGGCAGGGGGCACCGCACACGACTAAGGAATCGATCACGTGGATCAACTTGTGTCAACTTGTGTGTTTAGAGGTGCCCCTGCCTCCGTATATAAAGGAGGAGAGGAGGGGAGGCTGGCCGGCCAAGGGGGGGAGGCGCAGGAGAGTCCTACTCCCTCTGGGAGTAGGATTCCCCTTCCAATCCTAGTCCAACTAGGATTCCTCGGAGGGGAAAAGAGGAGGAGGGGGCCGGCCACCTCTCCTAGTCCTAATAGGACTAGGGGAAGGGGGGGCGCAGCCCATCTAGGGCAGACCCTTTTCTTTTCCACTAAGGCCCACTATGGCCCAAATAGCTCCCGGGGGGTTCCGGTAACCCTCCCGGTATTCCGGTAAAATCCCGATTTCACCCGGAACACTTCCGATATCCAAATATAGGCTTCCAATATATCAATCTTTACGTCTCGACCATTTCGAGACTCCTCGTCATGTCCGTGATCTCATCCGGGACTCCGAACAACCTTCGGTACATCAAAATGCATAAACTCATAATATAACTGTCATCGTAACCTTAAGCGTGCGGACCCTACGGGTTCGAGAACAATGTAGACATGACCGAGACACGTCTCCGGTCAATAACCAATAGCGGGACCTGGATGCCCATATTGGCTCCTACATATTCTACGAAGATCTTTATCGGTCAGACCGCATAACAACATACGTTGTTCCCTTTGTCATCGGTATGTTACTTGCCCGAGATTCGATCGTCGGTATCCAATACCTAGTTCAATCTCGTTACCGGCAAGTCTCTTTACTCGTTCCGTAATACATCATCTCACAACTAACATATTAGTTGTAATGCTTGCAAGGCTTATGTGATGTGTATTACAGAGAGGGCCCAGAGATACCTCTCCGACAATCGGAGTGACAAATCCTAATCTCGAAATACGCCAACCCAACATCGACCATTGGAGACACCTGTAGTACTCCTTTATAATCACCCAGTTACGTTGTGACGTTTGGTAGTACCCAAAGTGTTCCTCCGGTAAACGGGAGTTGCATAATCTCATAGTCATAGGAACATGTATAAGTCATGAAGAAAGCAATAGCAACATACTAAACGATCAGGTGCTAAGCTAATGGAATGGGTCATGTCAATCAGATCATTCTACTAATGATGTGACCTCGTTAATCAAATAACAACTCATTGTTCATGGTTAGGAAACATAACCATCTTTGATTAACGAGCTAGTCAAGTAGAGGCATACTAGTGACACTTTGTTTGTCTATGTATTCACACATGTATTATGTTTCCGGTAAATACAATTCTAGCATGAATAATAAATATTTATCATGATTATGAGGAAATAAATAATAACTTTATTATTGCCTCTAGGGCATATTTCCTTCAGTCTCCCACTTGCACTAGAGTCAATAATCTAGATTACACTGTAATGATTCTAACACCCATGGAGCCTTGGTGCTGATCATGTTTTGCTCGTGGAAGAGGCTTAGTCAACGGGTCTGCAACATTCAGATCCGTATGTATCTTGCAAATCTCTATGTCTCCCACCTGGACTAGATCCCGGATGGAGTTGAAGCGTCTCTTGATGTGTTTGGTCCTTTTGTGAAATCTGGATTCCTTTGCCAAGGCAATTGCACCAGTATTGTCACAAAAGATTTTCATTGGACCCGATGCACTAGGTATGACACCTAGATCGGATATGAACTCCTTCATCCAGACTCCTTCGTTTGCTGCTTCCGAAGCAGCTATGTATTCCGCTTCACATGTAGATCCCGCTACGACGCTTTGTTTAGAACTGCACCAACTGACAGCTCCACCGTTTAATGTAAACACGTATCCGGTTTGCGATTTAGAATCGTCCGGATCAGTGTCAAAGCTTGCATCAACGTAACCTTTTACGATGAGCTCTTTGTCACCTCCATATATGAGAAACATATCCTTAGTCCTTTTCAGGTATTTCAGGATGTTCTTGACCGCTGTCCAGTGATCCACTCCTGGATTACTTTGGTACCTCCCTGCTAAACTTATAGCAAGGCATACATCAGGTCTGGTACACAGCATTGCATACATGATAGATCCTATGGCTGATGCATAGGGAACATCTTTCATATTCTCTCTATCTTCTGCAGTGGTCGGGCATTGAGTCTTACTCAATTTCACACCTTGTAACACAGGCAAGAACCCTTTCTTTGCTTGATCCATTTTGAACTTCTTCAAAATTTTGTCAAGGTATGTGCTTTGTGAAAGTCCAATTAAGCGTTTTGATCTATCTCTATAGATCTTAATGCCTAATATGTAAGCAGCTTCACCGAGGTCTTTCATTGAAAAACTTTTATTCAAGTATCCCTTTATGCTATCCAGAAATTCTATATCATTTCCAATCAATAATATGTCATCCACATATAATATCAGAAATGCTACAGAGCTCCCACTCACTGTAACACCCCGGTGTAATGATGCTACAGTAACCCCTGGGGTTAAGTTAATTTTTTTTGCTAAACATGTGCCTGATCATTATTGTCTCATGTTCTTTCACATTCTAGTTGAATTCAAATTCAAATTTTGTCTGAAATTCAAAATGCTCAGACATGAAAACAAAAATGTTCATCATGTGCAGAATAATCCACAACTAATTTTGGTGGTGAACCAACATTTTTGCAAAAAGGTTTGAGTGGCCTAAGCTACTTCAAACAGTGGCCTAAGAAATAAATTAAATGCCTTTTTAATTTATGAAAATGGCAAACTATTTCTAAAGCCTCACAATCTTTTTTTGGCAGTGCCTAATAATTCTTTGAGATTATTTTGTCCAATGGCATAATCTTTTACAAAGTCTTTATTGGCTAAAAGAAAAAGAAAAGAAAATGCAAAAGCTGTTTAAAAAAAAGGAAAAGAAGAGGGGGTGGGAGAGCCCTGGCCTCCCCTTGGGCCTCGGCGACCCACAACCCCCTACCCCCCCTTGGCCCCCAACCAGCCCAGCCGGCCCAACCTCCCCGGTCGCTCTCCCGTACCCCTGTTCAACCGACCGAGGGCGCGCGCCGCACGTCGCCGCCGAACCGCCTCGCCGTCGACGAGGAGGATAAGGTTGCCTCCCCCCCTCGACGCCTCGGCCTCCTCCCCACCTACCTCCACTCCCCTCTCTCGCCTCCCTGATCCACCTGCTCTTTCCCCCACCCTGTCTCGCTCGTCCGCCTCTCCCAAGCGCGCTCGCCGCCGTTCTCCGTCGTCATCGCGGCCACCGAGCCCCATTCGCCTCGCCATCGAGCCCATCGTCTCCGCCGCCGTCGTCTACCCAGTCCCCGTCCGTGAGCGCGAGCCGGGAGCCACTACGGGGAGCGGATCGAGCAGCCCCCTTTCTCCTCTGTCGCCGGTGACCGCCGTCATCTCCGGCCACCTCTGCGCTCCTAAGCTGTCGCAGGCTTTTCGTAGCCGCCCGGTGAGCTCCTCCCTTCCTCCTTTCCTCTCCTCGCGCTGTGCCTTTCGCCGTAACCAGCTCGCCCGCAAGCCGAGCTCCGCCGTCCGCCATTGCCATCGTAGGGCTCGCCACCGAGCTCCTCCGCTCGAGCTAATAGCTCTGACGAGCTCCTGGAGCGCCGTAGACCTCGCCCAGCTCCTTCGTTCGCCAAAACACGCACTGCAACGCCGATCCCGACGAGGTCCCGAACCCCACCGCCGCCTCCACTCGTCGCCGACGCAGTTCCGGTCACCCCCGCGTCCAACCGACCACACCATGCGGCGCGGCTTCGTCTTCTCGTTCGAACGCGCCAAGTCCCGGGCCAAATGACCCCCTGTGCGCGATTTCCGGCGAAGTCCGGCGAGCCCCGCCTCTGTTTTGGTCGCCGGCGGCGAAACCCCGACGCGGCCGACGTGGCACACCTGGGCCCCGCCTCTGGGTCACTGCCCGTGGGCCCCCTGGCCCTAGTTGACCACGTTGACCGTGGTCAACTGTGCTGACTGGGCACACAGTGTCCCTGACACGCGGGCCCCATCGCGTATTTTGTTAAATAAACGTTTTTTTTCTTTCTAAATAAAAATGATTAATTAAAACGTTAGTTAAATTAGTTAGTTAGTTAGTACTAACCAGTCACTGACTGCTGGGGCCCACGCCCCCTAACTAACCCTGTTAGCTTAGTTAAGCCTCTATTAGACAGAGAGGCTGACAGGTGGGTCCCACCTGTCAGTTTGACTGGTCAGCAGAGCTGACGCAATGCTGACGTCACTACTGACGCAATAAACCTTTTCTGCTTTTAAATTAATTCAGAAATTGGTTTAAACTTTGAAAATCCGTAACTTTTAAACCGTAACTCCGATGAAAATGTTTTCTATATGAAAGTTGCTCAGAAAAATCCAACGAATCCGAATATGCGGTCCGTTCATCTGTCACATGCCCCTAGCATGCTGAACATGGAACTTTCCCCCTTAGGTCATCTGTTTGACACAGGTCCGGAACCGGGAACACCTTCCCGGTTGTTTTCCCCCTTCAACTATAACGTCTAGGACCGCGTTAGAGCACGCTTAGCGCTACGTATCGTCATGTCATGCTTAGTGTTACCTCTGTTTGCTATGTATTTACTGTTTCTTCCCCCTCTTCTCTCCGGTAGACCCCCGAGGCCGCTGATGCCCCGGTGATCGACTACGTCGTTGACAACGACCCCTTCTTGCCAGATCAACCAGGCAAGCACCCCCCCCTTTGATCATCCCGATATCGCCCATTCCATTCCCTCATGCTTGCATTAGATTTTGCTATTGTTATTGTTTGCTCCTATTCTGATGCATAGCCTTCTTTTGTAACCTGCTTATTGTTACCTTACCTGCTTATCCTAAACTGCTTAGTATAGGTTGGTTAGTGATCCATCAGTGACCCCCGCCTTGTCCCGACTGCCCCGCTGGATAATCAGAAGACCCGATCAACGGGATCGAAGACCAGGCCCCGGCACCGCACATCACATTCCCCTTAGTTGCTCGACACTACTGGGATACTATCGAGTGCCGAGGGTGAGACCTCTACAACACTTCTGATGTTAACCCTGTAGTGTAGCTATTCGGTCGTGGTCATCGAGGGTGATTTCCTCTTTAACCACTTCCGATACGACTCTGTCGTGCAACCCCTCAAGTGTGAACCTCGAGGGTGATTCCTCTACGTTCACCTTGATGATTACATTGAGTGGAACCCACCGAGGGTGATTCCTTGGGTTTTCCTCTTGATGTTTGGACACACGGATACTTGGACTTTACAACTGTTACTTGGAAAGTGATGTGGAGACGGGTTGACCTGGAAGGTGCCCGTGAGATAATTACGAGGCGTGGCCGGGCATTCTTAGCCCTTGCCGCAAGTCCTCGAGACGGGGCAACGGGGTCACATCTTTCGTGAGTCTCTGCTTGTTACCGCGCGTTCCTAATCCACTACGATTTGGATATTTGATCCGAGGGGCCTCTGGCCTGATAGCACTAACCATCACGTGGGCATAGTATGGGCGTTCTGCGTCGTGTACATCAGCCGAAGCTTAATAGATGTCAGCGACGGAGCGGCGCGCGCCGGGTTGGACTGGTAAGCTCCTGCCTTTTTAGGGAGGTAGCTAGGTCTGCTCACCGGCCGCCCACGCAACGTGCAGGAGTTCCCGAGGAGATGGCCCATGACCCCTGGGGGCATAGGTTTAGTCCGGCGTGCTGTCCTCTCTATTAAGCCTAGGTCGGGTTGCGGCGTATTGTTTGGCCGAGGCCGGGCATGACCCTGGAAAGTGTGTCCGGCCGGAGTCAATCGAGCGTGGTGGGTAAGTTGGTGCACCCCTGCAGGGAAGAAAACATCTATCGATAGCCTGTCCTATGGTAACGGACACTTGGAGTTGTATCCCGATCGATACAACTAGAACTGGATACTTGTGATGAGAACTGGATGGTGATGAGGATTTGATTGTGATGATAACTGGATAGTATGGCTCTGGGATTGCTTTCTCGCAGGGAGTCGAGAAAGGATCTCTGGCCGAGGTTGATAACACTACTACCACTTTACTTTATGCTACCCTACTCCCTCTTGTTTGCTGCAAGATGGTGATTTCCAGAAGATGCTAGTCTTCTATAGGACTAGACCTTCTCTCTATTCTGGCATTTCTGTAGCCCAGTCCACATATACAGCCTTCCTTTGATAATGTTGCATATGTAGTGTAGATCCTTGCTTGCGAGTACTTTGGATGAGTACTCACGGTTGCTTTGCTCCCCCTTTTCCCCCTTCTTTCTTCTTTCTGGTTGTTGCAACCAGATGGTGGAGTCCAGGAGCCAGATGCCACCTTTGACGACTGCTGCTACCCCGAGGGTGCCTCCTACCACGTGACGGACGCCGACGACCAAGAGTAGTTAGGAGGCTCCCAGGCAGGAGGCCTTGCCTTTTCGATCGTAGATGCTTTTGTGCTAGCCTTCTTAAGGCAAACTTGTTTAACTCATGTCTGTACTCAGATATTGTTGCTTCCGCTGACTCGTTTGTTTTCAAGCTGATGTATTCGGGCCCTCGAGGCCCCTGGCTTGTAATATAAAGCTTGTATTATTTTAATTTGTGTCTAGAGTTGTGTTGTGATATCTTCCCGTGAGTCCTTGATCTTGATCGTACACATTTGCGTGTATGATTAGCGTACGATTGAATCGAGGGCGTCACAAGTTGGTATCAGAGCCGACTGCCTATAGGTAGCCCCCTTTCCAACTCCTTGGCCGAAGTTGAGTCTAGTCACTGAAAACTGTTTTACTAACTTGGCTGTGTGGCTTACGGGCCCACGTCGCCATATGGGTGGTATTAGCATCTTTTACTCCTCGTCTATACTCTGGGACTCTGAACTCTCTTCTACTCGGGTTAAATGAATTTACTAACATTAGGATCCCGTGACCACATTCACCCCGAAGTTGGATGAAGCCATAGTTATTCCTTAGAATAGCTTTTTGAGTAGTGCACACCCTGTCGTGTTGACTACGGAGTGGAATCCATCGTACCTCCTTCATTATGCATGTTTTCATCATGAATGATCCTTATCTTTGCAAATGCTCAATGCTGAACTACCCCTGTTACATGTTAGCAGGATGGTTTGACCCGCTGGTCGTGGCTGTGGTGCCAACGACCCACCACCGCCTGAATTCTTTACTGGAATGAGGCAACAGTTTGAGTTAACTCGCCAGTTCATGGAAGGAATGATGGCTCAGTTTCCTCGTCCGAACATGAATCAACATCCAACCCGAGTAACTCTGCAGGACTTCATGCGCCTCAACCCAACTATCTACCGCAGCTCAACTCAACCCCTTGATGCTGATGACTGGCTCCGCGACATCACATATGAAATGGAGTCTGCTAGTGTTGCCCCTGCCAGCTATGTCACCTTCGCATCTTTCTTTCTGAAGGGTCCTGCTGCTCAATGGTGGGACAGCCACAGGCGTACCCTACCTGCTGGAATGGTCATTACTTGGCCGGATTTCCAAGCTGCCTTCTGTGCCCGTTTCATTCCTCAGGGAACCATGGACAGGAAGAAGCGAGAGTTCCGCAACCTCAACCAAGGCAACAAGACTGTAGATGCTTATCAACGGGAATTTCTGGACTTGTCACGTTATGCTGAAGAAGACATTGCAACTGATGCTCGTAAGCAAGAAAAGTTTCGTGATGGACTTCACCCAGATATCAAGCTAGCACTGCTCATTCATGACTTTGCCGACTTCGCCACCTTGGTGAACAAGGCTATTCAGGTTGAGACTGGTCTTCAGGAACACCAGGGATCCCTCATGCGTAGCCGTGACGCTGGCCCATCTTCGGGCCCGTCAGCGCAGAAGCGTCGGATATGGATTCCCCACAGCATGTATCATCCAACTGCACCTACACCAAGACAGTCCTATGCTGCATCTCGTCTGCCTCCTCCACCAGAGAGGCAGCCTCTTCGAGATGTACCATCCCAAGCTCCTGCTCCCGATCCCAATGATGGTCTGTGCTTCAGATGTGGCCGCCCCGGCCACCTTGCTAAAGAGTGCACTCAGAAAAAGAGCCAGCTGGCTCTACCTTCAACTGGCCGTAACAATCAGCCCCATAACAATAATGCCAGACCTTATGGTCATGGTCAGGCTAATCATGTTGATCTAAATGAAGCTCAAGACCAGCCTGCCACTGTGATGGGTACTCTTCTTGTTAATTCAATACCGGCTTCTGTTTTATTCGATTCAGGAGCATCACATTCATTCATGTCAAAAAATTTTGCTTACGCACATGACATTCGTTGCGAGCCCATGAACACTCCGATAGTGGTACGCACCCCTGCGGGTCAGTGTCGAACTACCATGATTGGTCGCGACGTCCCCATTGAAATTGAAGGGTTGGAATTTCGTGTTTCTCCCATTATTCTTGATTCTTCCAATATTGACCTCATTCTGGGAATGGAATGGTTGAAAGCGCATACTGCCTCTATCGTTTGCGCCACCAAGGTCGTTCACCTCCTACATCCTTCCGATGAGATAGTAAGCTACCATGCTCAGCTTGTTCAAAACGCTGAAGCACGACTTTATGCTTTGAATGCGTTGAACGCGGCACCTCTTGAGGGAATTGAAAAGATTCCAGTCGTTCGCAACTTCCAAGACGTATTTCCAGAAGAACTTCCAGGAATACCCCCTGCCCGGGCTGTCGAGTTCGTCATCGACTTGAAACCAGGCACCGTTCCTATTGCAAAACGACCCTACAAGATGCCACCTCATGAACTCCTTGAGCTTAAGGAGGAAATCGACAAATCTCTTCACAAGGGTTTCATTCGTCCAAGTTCCTCTGCTTGGGGAGCACCTTCTCTCTTCGTCAAGAAGAAGGACGGTACGAACCGTTTGGTCCAAGACTATCGTCCTATCAACCAAGCTACAATTCAAAACAAATATCCCCTTCCTCGGATCAATGATCTGTATGATCAACTGGCTGGTTCATCAATATTCTCTAAACTCGACTTGAGGTTGGGTTACCACCAGATCCGTGTTCGTGAAGAGGATATTCCAAAGACCGCATTTGTGACTCGTTATGGTTCTTACGAGTACACCGTCATGTCATTCGGTTTAACCAATGCTCCAGCTACATTCTCTCGTCTGATGAACTATATATTCATGGATTACCTCGACAAGTTCGTCGTAGTCTATCTGGATGATATACTGGTATATTCGAAGAATAAAGAAGAACATGCTGAACATCTTTGTCTTGTTCTGGAGAAGCTTCGAGAGCATCAACTTTATGCCAAGTATTCCAAATGTGAATTCTGGTTACCCGAAGTCACCTACCTTGGTCATGTTATCTCCAAGGATGGTATTGCTGTCAACCCAGAGCGCGTTCAGGCTATTCTTGACTGGACCCCTCCGAAGACTGTCAAGCAAGTCAGAAGCTTTCTCGGACTGGCCAGCTATTGTCGCCGCTTTGTCGAGAACTTCTCCAAGATCGCCAAGCCACTGACTAATCTGCTTCACAAAGGCGTTAAGTTCGATTGGACAGACAAATGTCAGGAAAGTTTCCAGGCACTCAAGGATAAACTGACTTCTGCCCCAGTGCTTGCTCCCCCTGATTCTCGCAAGGACTTTGTCATCTATTGTGACGCTTCACGTCAAGGATTAGGCTGTGTTCTAATGCAAGAGCGCAGGGTGATTGCCTATGCCTCCCGTCAAGTGCGTCCTCACGAAGAAAACTACCCGGTTCATGACCTTGAGCTTGTAGCGGTTATCTTTGCATTGAAGCTATGGCGACAATACCTTCTCGGTAATCGTTGTGAGATCTTCACTGATCATCAGAGTCTGAAGTACCTGTTTACTCAGCCAGATCTGAACCTCCGTCAGCAGCGATGGATGGAAGATATTGCTGACTACAACTGCGGTATATCTTGTACACCTGGCAAGGCTAATGTAATGGCCGATGCCCTAAGCCGAAAGTCTTATTGCAATAATCACCAGGTCTACAAAGCTCAACCCCGCCTTTATGAAGAGCTATGCAAGCTGAACCTTCTACTAGTTCCACAGGGTTCTCTGAATAACCTTGTTTTGGAACCAACTCTTCTGAAAGCAATCAAGTCTGCTCAAGCCAAAGATGCTCATGTTGATCTGATGAAAAAGGATCTTGCCTTGGAGAAATCCAGAGATTTCTCACTTGGTGAAGATGGAACCTTATACTTCAGACATCGCATTGTCGTACCCCGGTTCGAGCTTATGACAGAGAAGGTGATGAAAGAAGCGCATGACACCCCTCTCTCTATTCATCCGGGAAGTACCAAGATGTATCTAGACATCCGTCAGAAGTACTGGTGGTCTAAAATGAAGCAAGACATTGCTCGATATATCGAAGAATGTGACGTTTGCCGTCGCGTCAAAGCAGAACATCAAAAACCGGCTGGACTTCTACAACCGCTTCCGATTCCTGAATGGAAGTGGGATAAGATCCAAATGGACTTCGTCACTGGCCTTCCCAAGTCTCAGAAAGGTAACGATGCTATCTTTGTCGTCATCGACCAATTCTCGAAGGTTGCTCACTTTCTACCAGTCAAGGAGACTATCACTGCTAGTCAATTGGCAACCTTGTATATCTCCCGAATTGTGTCACTCCACGGCATTCCGAAGGAGATCAGTTCAGACCGCGGCAGTATTTTCACTTCTAAGTTCTGGGATAGTTTCCAAGAGGCAATGGGAACTCATATCACCTGGAGCACTGCTTATCATCCCCAATCCCAAGGCCAAGTCGAGCGAGTCAATCAAATTCTTGAAGACATGCTTCGAGCTTGTGTTATTTCTTTCGGCAAGAAGTGGGAAGAATCTCTCCCTTATGCGGAGTTCTCTTATAACAACAGCTATCAAGCCAGCTTGAAGATGGCACCCTTTGAAGTGCTTTATGGACGTAAGTGCCAAACCCCTCTGAATTGGTCAGAAACTGGGGAACGAGCACTCATTGGTCCGGACATTATTCAACAAGCTGAAGAGCAGGTTCGCATTGTCCGGGATAATCTCAAGGCGGCCCAATCCCGCCAGAAGAGCAACTATGACCGGAAACACTGGGGTTCAACTTATCAACCTGGTGAA
The DNA here is from genome assembly GCF_018294505.1 of Triticum aestivum. NCBI lineage: Eukaryota > Viridiplantae > Streptophyta > Magnoliopsida > Poales > Poaceae > Triticum > Triticum aestivum. The sequence goes on from NC_057812.1 coordinate 517,607,591, forward strand.
CAAGCTTATCTGCGTGTCACTCCTTTGAGAGGCACTCATCGGTTCGGAGTCAAGGGAAAGTTAGCTCCTCGCTACATTGGTCCCTTCCGTATTCTCGCCCGTCGTGGACTGGTGGCTTATCAACTGGAGTTGCCACCTCAGTTCTCTCACGTTCATGACGTCTTCCATGTGTCGCAACTTCGTCGATGCTTCAAAGATCCGGAACGTGAAGTGGATCCGGAATTGATTGAAATTCAAGATGATCTCACATACAAGGAGCATCCGATCTGCATTCTTGAAGAAGCTGAACGTCGAACCCGCCAGAAGGTTACTAAGTTCCTCAAGGTGCAATGGTCGAATCATACTAAAGAGGAAGCCACTTGGGAATGCGAAGATAACCTCCGGGCTGAATACCCCGACCTTTTCCCTTCTACCTCTTAATTCTCGGGACGAGAATTTCTTTTAGAGGAGGAGAGTTGTAACACCCCGGTGTAATGATGCTACAGTAACCCCTGGGGTTAAGTTAATTTTTTTTTTGCTAAACATGTGCCTGATCATTATTGTCTCATGTTCTTTCACATTCCAGTTGAATTCAAATTCAAATTTTGTCTGAAATTCAAAATGCTCAGACATGAAAACAAAAATGTTCATCATGTGCAGAATAATCCACAACTAATTTTGGTGGTGAACCAACATTTTTGCAAAAAGGTTTGAGTGGCCTAAGCTACTTCAAACAGTGGCCTAAGAAATAAATTAAATGCCTTTTTAATTTATGAAAATGGCAAACTATTTCTAAAGCCTCACAATCTTTTTTTGGCAGTGCATAATAATTCTTTGAGATTATTTTGTCCAATGGCATAATCTTTTACAAAGTCTTTATTGGCTAAAAGAAAAAGAAAAGAAAATGCAAAAGCTGTTTAAAAAAAAGGAAAAGAAGAGGGGGTGGGAGAGCCCTGGCCTCCCCTTGGGCCTCGGCGACCCACAGCCCCCTGCCCCCCCTTGGCCCCCAACCAGCCCAGCCGGCCCAACCTCCCCGATCGCTCTCCCGTACCCCTGTTCAACCGACCGAGGGCGCGCGCCGCGCGTCGCCGCCGAACCGCCTCGCCGTCGACGAGGAGGATAAGGTTGCCTCCCCCCCTCGACGCCTCGGCCTCCTCCCCACCTACCTCCACTCCCCTCTCTCGCCTCCCTGATCCACCTGCTCTTCCCCCACCCTGTCTCGCTCGCCCGCCTCTCCCGAGCGCGCTCGCCGCCGTTCTCCGTCGTCATCGCGGCCACCGAGCCCCATTCGCCTCGCCATCGAGCCCATCGTCTCCGCCGCCGTCGTCTACCCAGTCCCCGTCCGTGAGCGCGAGCCGGGAGCCACTACGGGGAGCGGATCGAGCAGCCCCCTTTCTCCTCTGTCGCCGGTGACCGCCGTCATCTCCGGCCACCTCTGCGCTCCTAAGCTGTCGCAGGCTTTTCGTAGCCGCCCGGTGAGCTCCTCCCTTCCTCCTTTCCTCTCCTCGCGCCGTGCCTTTCGCCGTAGCCAGCTCGCCCGCAAGCCAAGCTCTGCCGTCCGCCATTGCCGTCGTAGGGCTCGCCACCGAGCTCCTCCGCTCGAGCTAATAGCTCTGACGAGCTCCTGGAGCGCCGTAGACCTCGCCCAGCTCCCGACGAGGTCCCGAACCCCACCGCCGCCTCCACTCGTCGCCGATGCAGTTCCGGTCACCCCCGCGTCCAACCGACCACACCATGCGGCGCGGCTTCGTCTTCTCGTTCGAACGCGCCAAGTCCCAGGCCAAATGACCCCCTGTGCGCGATTTCCGGCGAAGTCCGGCGAGCCCCGCCTCTGTTTTGGTCGCCGGCGGCGAAACCCCGACGCGACCGACGTGGCACACCTGGGCCCCGCCTCTGGGTCACTGCCCGTGGGCCCCCTGGCCCCAGTTGACCACGTTGACCGTGGTCAACTGTGCTGACTGGGCACACAGTGTCCCTGACACGCGGGCCCCATCGCGTATTTTGTTAAATAAACGTTTTTTTTTCTTTCTAAATAAAAATGATTAATTAAAACGTTAGTTAAATTAGTTAGTTAGTTAGTACTAACCAGTCACTGACTGCTGGGGCCCACGCCCCCTAACTAACCCTGTTAGCTTAGTTAAGCCTCTGTTAGACAGAGAGGCTGACAGGTGGGTCCCACCTGTCAGTTTGACTAGTCAGCAGAGCTGACGCAATGCTGACGTCACTACTGACGCAATAAACCTTTTCTGCTTTTAAATTAATTCAGAAATTGGTTTAAACTTTGAAAATCCGTAACTTTTAAACCGTAACTCCGATGAAAATGTTTTCTATATGAAAGTTGCTCAGAAAAATCCAACGAATCCGAATATGCGGTCCGTTCATCTGTCACATGCCCCTAGCATGCTGAACATGGAACTTTCCCCCTCCGGTCATCTGTCTGACACAGGTCCGGAACCGGGAACACCTTCCCGGTTGTTTTCCCCCTTCAACTATAACGTCTAGGACCGCGTTAGAGCACGCTTAGCGCTACGTATCGTCATGTCATGCTTAGTGTTACCTCTGTTTGCTATGTATTTACTGTTTCTTCCCCCTCTTCTCTCCGGTAGACCCCCGAGGCCGCTGATGCCCCGGTGATTGACTACGTCGTCGACAACGACCCCTTCTTGCCAGATCAACCAGGCAAGCCCCCCCCCCCTTTGATCATCCCGATATCGCCCATTCCATTCCCTCATGCTTGCATTAGATTTTGCTATTGTTATTGTTTGCTCCTATTCTGATGCATAGCCTTCTTTTGTAACCTGCTTATTGTTACCTTACCTGCTTATCCTAAACTGCTTAGTATAGGTTGGTTAGTGATCCATCAGTGACCCCCGCCTTGTCCCGACTGCCCCGCTGGATAATCAGAAGACCCGATCAATGGGATCGAAGACCAGGCCCCGGCACCGCACATCACATTCCCCTTAGTTGCTCGACACTACTGGGATACTATCGAGTGCCGAGGGTGAGACCTCTACAACACTTCTGATGTTAACCCTGTAGTGTAGCTATTCGGTCGTGGTCATCGAGGGTGATTTCCTCTTTAACCACTTCCGATACGACTCTGTCGTGCAACCCCTCAAGTGTGAACCTCGAGGGTGATTCCTCTACGTTCACCTTGATGATTACATTGAGTGGAACCCACCGAGGGTGATTCCTTGGGTTTTCCTCTTGATGTTTGGACACACGGATACTTGGACTTTACAACTGTTACTTGGAAAGTGATGTGGAGACGGGTTGACCTGGAAGGTGCCCGTGAGATAATTACGAGGCGTGGCCGGGCATTCTTAGCCCTTGCCGCAAGTCCTCGAGACGGGGCAACGGGGTCACATCTTTCGTGAGTCTCTGCTTGTTACCGCGCGTTCCTAATCCACTACGATTTGGATATTTGATCCGAGGGGCCTCTGGCCTGATAGCACTAACCATCACGTGGGCATAGTATGGGCGTTCTGCGTCGTGTACATCAGCCGAAGCTTAATAGACGTTAGCGACGGAGCGGCGCGCGCCGGGTTGGACTGGTAAGCTCCTGCCTTTTTAGGGAGGTAGCTAGGTCTGCTCACCGGCCGCCCACGCAACGTGCAGGAGTTCCCGGGGAGATGGCCCATGACCCCTGGGGGCATAGGTTTAGTCCGGCGTGCTGGCCTCTCTATTAAGCCTAGGTCGGGTTGCGGCGTATTGTTTGGCTGAGGCCGGGCATGACCCTGGAAAGTGTGTCCGGCCGGAGTCAATCGAGCGTGGTGGGTAAGTTGGTGCACCCCTACAGGGAAGAAAACATCTATCGATAGCCTGTCCTACGGTAACGGACACTTGGAGTTGTATCCCGATCGATACAACTAGAACTGGATACTTGTGATGAGAACTGGATGGTGATGAGGATTTGATTGTGATGATAACTGGATAGTATGGCTCTGGGATTGCTTTCTCGCAGGGAGTCGAGAAAGGATCTCTGACCGAGGTTGATAACACTACTACCACTTTACTTTATGCTACCCTACTCCCTCTTGTTTGCTGCAAGATGGTGATTTCCAGAAGATGCTAGTCTTCGATAGGACTAGACCTTCTCTCTATTCTGGCATTTCTGTAGCCCAGTCCACATATACAGCCTTCCTTTGATAATGTTGCATATGTAGTGTAGATCCTTGCTTGCGAGTACTTTGGATGAGTACTCACGGTTGCTTTGCTCCCCCTTTTCCCCCTTCTTTCTTCTTTCTGGTTGTTGCAACCAGATGGTGGAGTCCAGGAGCCAGATGCCACCTTTGACGACTGCTGCTACCCCGAGGGTGCCTCCTACCACGTGACGGACGCCGACGACCAAGAGTAGTTAGGAGGCTCCCAGGCAGGAGGCCTTGCCTTTTCGATCGTAGATGCTTTTGTGCTAGCCTTCTTAAGGCAAACTTGTTTAACTCATGTCTGTACTCAGATATTGTTGCTTCCGCTGACTCGTTTGTTTTCAAGCTGATGTATTCGGGCCCTCGAGGCCCCTGGCTTGTAATATAAAGCTTGTATTATTTTAATTTGTGTCTAGAGTTGTGTTGTGATATCTTCCCGTGAGTCCTTGATCTTGATCGTACACATTTGTGTGTATGATTAGCGTACGATTGAATTGAGGGCGTCACACTCACTTTCTTGTAAATACAGGCTTCTCCGAAAGTCTGTATAAAACCAAATGCTTTGATCACACTATCAAAACGTTTATTCCAACTCCGAGAGGCTTGCACCAGTCCATAAATGGATCGCTGGAGCTTGCACACTTTGTTAGTTCCCTTTGGATCGACAAAACCTTCCGGTTGCATCATATACAACTCTTCTTCCAGAAATCCATTCAGGAATGCAGTTTTGACATCCATCTGCCAAATTTCATAATCATAAAATGCGGCAATTGCTAACATGATTCGGACGGACTTAAGCATCGCTACGGGTGAGAAGGTCTCATCGTAGTCAATCCCTTGAACTTGCCGAAAACCTTTTGCGACAAGTCGAGCTTTGTAGACAGTAACATTACCATCAGCGTCAGTCTTCTTCTTAAAGATCCATTTATTCTCAATTGCTTGCCGATCATCGGGCAAGTCAACCAAAGTCCATACTTTGTTCTCATACATGGATCCCATCTCAGATTTCATGGCTTCAAGCCACCTTGCGGAATCTGGGCTCACCATCGCTTCTTCATAGTTCGTAGGTTCATCATGATCTAGTAGCATGACTTCCAGAACAGGATTTCCGTACCACTCTGGCGCGGATCTTACTCTGGTTGATCTACGTGGTTCAGTAGTATCTTGATCTGAAGTTTCATGATCATTATCATCGGCTTCCTCACTAACCGGTGTAGGTGTCACTGAAACAGTTTTCTGTGATGAACTACACTCCAGTAAGGGAGCAGGTACAGTTACCTCGTCAAGTTCCACTTTCCTCCCACTCACTTCTTTCGAGAGAAACTCCTTCTCTAGAAATGATCCATTCTTAGCAACGAATGTCTTGCCTTCGGATCTGTGATAGAAGGTGTACCCAACAGTTTCCTTTGGGTATCCTATGAAGACACATTTCTCCGATTTGGGTTCGAGCTTATCAGGTTGAAGCTTTTTCACATAAGCATCGCAACCCCAAACTTTAAGAAACGACAACTTTGGTTTCTTGCCAAACCATAGTTCATAAGGCGTCGTCTCAACGGATTTTGATGGTGCCCTATTTAACGTGAATGCGGCCGTCTCTAAAGCATAACCCCAAAATGATAGCGGTAAATCTGTAAGAGACATCATAGATCGCACCATATCTAGTAAAGTACGATTACGACGTTCGGACACACCATTACGCTATGGTGTTCCGGGTGGCGTGAGTTGTGAAACTATTCCACAGTTTTTCAAATGTACACCAAACTCGTAACTCAAATATTCTCCTCCACGATCAGATCGTAGGAATTTTATTTTCTTGTTACGATGATTTTCAACTTCACTCTGAAATTCTTTGAACTTTTCAAATGTTTCAGACTTATGCTTCATTAAGTAGATATATCCATATCTGCTCAAATCATCTGTGAAGGTGAGAAAATAACGATATCCGCCACGAGCCTCAATATTCATCGGACCACATACATCGGTATGTATGATTTCCAACAAATCTGCTGCTCTCTCCATAGTACCGGAGAACGGTGTTTTAGTCATCTTGCCCATGAGGCACGGTTCGCAAGTACCAAGTGATTCATAATCAAGTGATTCCAAAAGTCCATTAGTATGGAGTTTCTTCATGCGTTTTACACCGATATGACCTAAATGACAGTGCCACAAATAAGTTGCACTTTCATTATCAACTCTGCATCTTTTGGTTTCAACATTATGAATATGTGTATTACTACTATCGAGATTTAATAAGAATAGACCACTCTTCAAGGGTGCATGACCATAAAAGATATTACTCATATAAATAGAACAACCATTATTCTCTGATTTAAATGAATAACCGTCTCGCATTAAACAAGATCCAGATATAATGTTCATGCTCAACGCTGGCACCAAATAACAATTATTTAGGTCTAATATTAATCCCGAAGGTAGATGTAGAGGTAGCGTGCCGACCGCGATCACATCGACTTTGGAACCGTTTCCCACGCGCATCGTCACCTCGTCCTTTGCCAGTGCCCGCTTATTCTGTAGTCCCTGTTTCGAGTTGCAAATATTAGCAACAGAACCAGTATCAAATACCCAGGTGCTACTGCGAGCTCTAGTAAGGTACACATCAATAACATGTATATCATATATACCTTTGTTCACCTTGCCATCCTTCTTATCCGCCAAATACTTGGGGCAGTTCCGCTTCCAGTGACCAGTCTGCTTGCAGTAGAAGCACTCAGTTTCAGGCTTAGGTCCAGACTTGGGTTTCTTCTCTTGAGCAGCAACTGGCTTGTTGTTCTTCTTGAAGTTCCCTTTCTTCTTTACTTTGCCCTTTTTCTTGAAACTAGTGGTTTTGTTAACCATCAACACTTGATGCTCCTTTTTGATTTCTACCTCCGCAGCTTTCAGCATTGCGAAGAGCTCGGGAATAGTCTTGTTCATCCCTTGCATATTATAGTTCATCACGAAGCTCTTATAGCTTGGTGGCAGTGATTGGAGAATTCTGTCAATGATGCAATCATCCGGAAGATTAACTCCCAATTGAATCAAGTGATTATTGTACCCAGACATTTTGAGTATATGCTCACTGACAGAACTGTTCTCCTCCATCTTGCAGCTATAGAACTTATTGGAGACTTCATATCTCTCAATTCGGGCATTTGCTTGAAATATTAACTTCAACTCCTGGAACATCTCATATGCTCCATGACGTTCAAAACGTCGTTGAAGTCCCGATTCTAAGCCGTAAAGCATGGCACACTGAACTATCGAGTAGTCATCAGCTTTGCTCTGCCAGATGTTCATAACATCTGGCGTTGCTCTAGCAGCAGGCCTGGCACCCAGCGGTGCTTCCAGGACGTAATTCTTCTGTGCAGCAATGAGGATAATCCTCAAGTTACGGACCCAGTCCGTGTAATTGCTACCATCATCTTTCAACTTTGCTTTCTCAAGGAACGCATTAAAATTTAACGGAACAACAGCACGAGCCATCTATCTACAATCAACATAAACAAGCAAGATACTATCAGGGACTAAGTTCATGATAAATTTTAAGTTCAATTAATCATATTACTAAAGAACTCCCACTTAGATAGACATCCCTCTAATCCTCTAAGTGATCACGTGATCCAAATCAACTAAACCATAACCGATCATCACGTGAGATGGAGTAGTTTTCAATGGTGAACATCGTTATGTTGATCATATCTACTATATGATTCACGCTCGACCTTTCGGTCTCCGTGTTCCGAGGCCATATCTGCATATGCTAGGCTCGTCAAGTTTAACCTGAGTATTTTGCGTGTGCAAAACTGGCTTGCACCCGTTGTAGATGGACGTAGAGCTTATCACACCCGATCATCATGTGGTGTCTGGGCACGACGAACTTTGGCAACGGTGCATACTCAGGGAGAACACTTCTTGATAATTTAGTGAGAGATCATCTTATAATGCTACCGCCAATCAAAGCAAGATAAGATGCATAAAAAGATAAACATCACATGTAATCAATATAAGTGATATGATATGGCCATCATCATCTTGTGCTTGTGATCTCCATCTCCGAAGCACCGTCATGATCACCATCGTCACCGGCGCGACACCTTGATCTCCATCGTAGCATCGTTGTCGTCTCGCCAATCTTTATGCTTCCACGACTATCACTACCGTTTAGTAATAAAGTAAAGCATTACATCGCGATTGCATTGCATACAATAAAGCGACAACCATATGGCTCCTGCCAGTTGCCGATAACTCGGTTACAAAACATGATCATCTCATACAATAAAATTCAGCATCATGCCTTGACCATATCACATCACAACATGCCCTGCAAAAACAAGTTAGACGTCCTCTACTTTGTTGTTGCATGTTTTTACGTGGCTGCTACGGGCTTAAGTAAGAACCAATCTCACCTACGCATCAAAACCACAACGATAGTTTGTCAAATAGACTCCGTTTTAACCTTCGCCAGGACCGGGCGTAGCCATACTTGGTTCAACTAAAGTTGGAGAGGCAGTCGCCCGCAAGCCATCTCTGTGCAAAGCACGTCGAGGGAACCGGTCTCGCGTAAGCGTACGCGTAAGGTTGGTCCGGGTCGTCTCGTCCAACAATACCGCCGAACCAAAGTATGACATGCTGGTAGGCAGTATGACTTGTATCGTCCACAACTCACTTGTGTTCTACTCGTGCATATAACATCAACATAAATAACCTGGCTCGGATGCCACTGTTGGGTTTCGTAGTAATTTCAAAATTTTCCTACGCACACGCAAGATCATGTGATGCATAGCAACGAGGGGGAGAGTATTGTCTACGTACCCTACACAGACCGACTGCGGAAGCGATGACACGACGTAGAGGAAGTAGTCGTACGTCTTCACGATCCAACCGATCAAGCACCGAAACTACGGCACCTCCGAGTTCGAGCACACGTTCAGCTCGATGACGATCCCCGGACTCTGATCCAGCAAAGTGTCGGGGAAGAGTTCCGTCAGCACGACGGCGTGGTGACGATCTTGATGAACTACAGCAGCAGGGCTTCGCCTAAACTCCGCTATAGTATTATCGAGGAATATGGTGGCAGGGGGCACCGCACACGGCTAAGGAATCGATCACGTGGATCGACTTGTGTCAACTTGTGTGTTTAGAGGTGCCCCTGCCTCCGTATATAAAGGAGGAGAGGAGGGGAGGCTGGCCGGCCAAGGGGGGGAGGCGCAGGAGAGTCCTACTCCCTCTGGGAGTAGGATTCCCCTTCCAATCCTAGTCCAACTAGGATTCCTCGAAGGGGAAAAGAGGAGGAGGGGGCCGGCCACCTCTCCTAGTCCTAATAGGACTAGGGGAAGGGGGGGGCGCAGCCCATCTAGGGCAGCCCCTTTTCTTTTCCACTAAGGCCCACTATGGCCCAAATAGCTCCCAGGGGGTTCCGGTAACCCTCCCGGTATTCCGGTAAAATCCCGATTTCACCCGGAACACTTCCGATATCCAAATATAGGCTTCCAATATATCAATCTTTACGTCTCGACCATTTCGAGACTCCTCATCATGTCCGTGATCTCATCCGGGACTCCGAACAACCTTCGGTACATCAAAAAGCATAAACTCATAATATAACTGTCATCGTAACCTTAAGCGTGCGGACCCTACGGGTTCGAGAACAATGTAGACATGACCGAGACACGTCTCCGGTCAATAACCAATAGCGGGACCTGGATGCCCATATTGGCTCCTACATATTCTACGAAGATCTTTATCGGTCAGACCGCATAACAACATACGTTGTTCCCTTTGTCATCGGTATGTTACTTGCCCGAGATTCGATCGTCGGTATCCAATACCTAGTTCAATCTCGTTACTGGCAAGTCTCTTTACTCGTTCCGTAATACATCATCTCACAACTAACATATTAGTTGTAATGCTTGCAAGGCTTATGTGATGTGTATTACCGAGAGGGCCCAGAGATACCTCTCCGACAATCGGAGTGACAAATCCTAATCTCGAAATACGCCAACCCAACATCGACCATTGGAGACACCTGTAGTACTCCTTTATAATCACCCAGTTACGTTGTTACGTTTGGTAGTACCCAAAGTGTTCCTCCGGTAAACGGGAGTTGCATAATCTCATAGTCATAGGAACATGTATAAGTCATGAAGAAAGCAATAGCAACATACTAAACGATCGGGTGCTAAGCTAATGGAATGGGTCATGTCAATCAGATCATTCTACTAATGATGTGACCTCGTTAATCAAATAACAACTCATTGTTCATGGTTAGGAAACATAACCATCTTTGATTAACGAGCTAGTCTAGTAGAGGCATACTAGTGACACTTTGTTTGTCTATGTATTCACACATGTATTATGTTTCCGGTAAATACAATTCTAGCATGAATAATAAACATTTATCATGATTATAAGGAAATAAATAATAACTTTATTATTGCCTCTAGGGCATATTTCCTTCAGTCTCCCACTTGCACTAGAGTCAATAATCTAGATTACACTGTAAACACCCATGGAGCTTTGGTGCTGATCATGTTTTGCTCGTGGAAGAGGCTTAGTCAACGGGTCTGCAACATTCAGATCCGTATGTATCTTGCAAATCTCTATGTCTCCCACCTGGACTAGATCCCGGATGGAGTTGAAGCGTCTCTTGATGTGTTTGGTCCTTTTGTGAAATCTGGATTCCTTTGCCAAGGCAATTGCACCAGTATTGTCACAAAAGATTTTCATTGGACCCGATGCACTAGGTATGACACCTAGATCGGATATGAACTCCTTCATCCAGACTCCTTCATTTGCTGCTTCCGAAGCAGCTATGTATTCCGCTTCACATGTAGATCCCGCTACAACGCTTTGTTTAGAACTGCACCAACTGACAGCTCCACCGTTTAATGTAAACACGTATCCGGTTTGCGATTTAGAATCGTCCGGATCAGTGTCAAAGCTTGCATCAACGTAACCTTTTACGGTGAGCTCTTTGTCACCTCCATATACGAGAAACATATCCTTAGTCCTTTTCAGGTATTTTAGGATGTTCTTGTTAGGTTTCGTAGTAATTTCAAAAATTTTCCTACGCGCACACAGGATCATGTGATGCATAGCAACGAGAGGAGAGTGTTGTCTACGTACCCAACGCAGACCGACTGCGGAAGCGATGACACGACGTAGAGGAAGTAGTCGTACGTCTTCACGATCCAACCGATCAAGCACCGAAACTACGGCACCTCCGAGTTCGAGCACACGTTCAGCTCGATGACGATCCCCGGACTCCGATCCAGCAAAGTGTCGGGGAAGAGTTTCGTCAGCACGACGGCGTGGTGACGATCTTGATGAACTACAGCAGCAGGGCTTCGCCTAAACTCCGCTACAGTATTATCGAGGAATATGGTGGCAGGGGGCACCGCACACGGCTAAGGAATCGATCACGTGGATCAACTTGTGTCAACTTGTGTGTTTAGAGGTGCCCCTGCCTCCGTATATAAAGGAGGAGAGGAGGGGAGGCTGGCCGGCCAAGGGGGGGAGGCGCAGGAGAGTCCTACTCCCTCTGGGAGTAGGATTCCCCCTCCAATCCTAGTCCAACTAGGATTCCTCGGAGGGGAAAAGAGGAGGAGGGGGCCGGCCACCTCTCCTAGTCCTAATAGGACTAGGGGGTGGCGCGCAGCCCATCTAGGGCAGCCCCTTCTCTTTTCCACTAAGGCCCACTATGGCCCAAATAGCTCCCGGGGGGTTCCGGTAACCCTCTCGGTATTCCGGTAAAATCCCGATTTCACCCGGAACACTTTCGATATCCAAATATAGGCTTCCAATATATCAATCTTTACGTCTCGACCATTTCGAGACTCCTCGTCATGTCCGTGATCACATCCGGGACTCCGAACAACCTTCGGTACATCAAAATGCATAAACTCATAATATAACTGTCATCGTAACCTTAAGCGTGCGGACCCTACGGGTTCGAGAACAATGTAGACATGACCGAGACACGTCTCCGGTCAATAACCAATAGCGGGACCTGGATGCCCATATTGGCTCCTACATATTCTACGAAGATCTTTATCGGTCAGACCGCATAACAACATACGTTGTTCCCTTTGTCATCGGTATGTTACTTGCCCGAGATTCGATCGTCGGTATCCAATACCTAGTGCAATCTCGTTACCGGCAAGTCTCTTTACTCGTTCCGTAATACATCATCTCACAACTAACATATTAGTTGTAATGCTTGCAAGGCTTATGTGATGTGTATTACCGAGAGGGCCCAGAGATACCTCTCCGACAATCGGAGTGACAAATCCTAATCTCGAAATACGCCAACCCAACATCGACCATTGGAGACACCTGTAGTACTCCTTTATAATCACCCAGTTACGTTGTGATGTTTGGTAGTACCCAAAGTGTTCCTCCGGTAAACGGGAGTTGCATAATCTCATAGTCATAGGAACATGTATAAGTCATGAAGAAAGCAATAGCAACATACTAAACGATCAGGTGCTAAGCTAATGGAATGGGTCATGTCAATCAGATCATTCTACTAATGATGTGACCTCGTTAATCAAATAACAACTCATTGTTCATGGTTAGGAAACATAACCATCTTTGATTAACGAGCTAGTCAAGTAGAGGCATACTAGTGACACTTTGTTTGTCTATGTATTCACACATGTATTATGTTTCCGGTAAATACAATTCTAGCATGAATAATAAACATTTATCATGATTATGAGGAAATAAATAATAACTTTATTATTGCCTCTAGGGCATATTTCCTTCAGGTGCTGGTGAAGATGTTGATAGAGATTGCCCTCTCCCGATGAGAGGAGCGTTGGTGATGATGATGGTGATGATTTCCCCCTCCCAGAGGGAAGTATCCCCGGCAGAACAGGTCTGCCGGAGCTCTAGATTGGATCCGCCAAGGTTCCGCCTCGTGGCGGCGGAGTCTCGTCCCGAAAAGTTCCTTCTGATTTTTTTCTCATGGAAAGACTTCATATAGGAGAAGATGGACGTCGGAGAGCCACCAGGGGGCCCACGAGGTAGGGGAGCGCGCCCTAGGGGGGGCGCCCCCCACCCTCGTGAGCAGGGTGTGGGCCCCCTGGCCTTCATCTTTGGCGAGGATTTTTCTTTATTTATTTTAAGATGTTTCGTGGAGTTTCAGGACTTTTGGAGTTGCGCAGAATAGGTCTCTAATATTTGCTCCTTTTCCAGCCCAGAATTCCAGCTGCCGGCATTCTCCCTCCTTATGTAAACCTTGTAAAATAAGAGAGAATAGCCATAAGTATTGTGACATAAAGTGAAATAACAGTCATAATGCAATAAATATCGATATAAAAGCATGATGCAAAATGGACGTATCAACTCCCCCAAGCTTAGACCTCGCTTGTCCTCAAGCGAAAAGCCGATAACAATAAATATGTCCTCATGTTTAGAGGTAGAGGCGTCGATAAAAATAAAATACGGACATGAAGGCATCATGATTATTCTCATAACAACAACATATATAGATTTTGTCATATGATTACTTATGTTCAAGTGATGATCTATTCACAATGCAAAAGTATAAATCATAAACCTTATTGGGCTCCGACAAACTATAATCTCAGTCATTGAAGCAATTGCAATTTATCATAACATCGGAAAGAGTCTATGTCAGAGCTAAAAAGCAAGTCCACATACTTAACTATCATTTAGTCCTCCATAATTGCTAACACTCACGCAATACTTGTGGTTACGGAGTTTTAATCGGACACAGAGAAAGATAGAGGCTTACAGTTTTGCCCCACAACCTTTTACCTCAAGGGTAATGTCAACAATAATGGTTCATGCTCCCCTACATCCAATTAGATATATATATATATATATATATATATATATATATATATATATATCATGTTCTTTCCAACATGCTGAGCTTGCCAAAGGATAAAATGAAAAATAAAAGGTGAAGATCACCAGGACTCTTGCAATAGGTAGAAGATAATAGTAAAGGATAGGCCCTTCGCAGAGGGAAGCAGAGGTTGCCATGCGCTTTTATGGTTGGATGCACAAAATCTCAATGCGAAAGAATGTCACTTTATATTGCCCCTTGTGATATGAACCTTGCAGTCCGTCGCTTTTATTACTTCCACATCACAAGATCGTATAAAGCTTATTTCTCCCACACCAATCAATCATACAAATTTAGAGAAATTTTTATTGCTTTGCACCGATGACAACTTACTTGAAGGATCTTACTCAATCCATAGGTAGATATGGTGGACTCTCATGGCAAAAATGGTTTAAGGGTATTTGGAAGCACAAGTAGTATTTCTACTTGGTGCTGAGAATTTGGCTAGCATGAGGGGGAAAGGCAAGCTCAACAAGTTAGAGGATCCATGTCAACATACTTTATCTCAGATACAAGAAATACATAACTCATTACGTTGTCTTCCTTGTCCAACATCAACTCTTTAGCATGTAATATTTTAATGAGTGCTCCCAATCATAAAAGATGTCAATGATAATATATCTATATGTGAAAACCTCTCTTTCCTTATTACTTCCTATTAATTGCAACAATGACCAAAGCTATGTCTGCCAACTCCCAACAACTTTTAATCATCATACTCTTTCTATGTGAAGTCATTAATCTCAATAAGATCAATATGAACTCTTTTTGTTTCTTTTTATTCTTTTTCTCTTCTCTTTTATTCACCCAAGATCATGGCAAAATAATCAAGCCCTTAACTCAACACTAATCTTTATTATATATAGCTCACGGACTCGATTACAAAGAGAGATCGTAAAGCAAAACTCAAAACTAGATCATACCATAAACTTTATTCTACTAGATCAAGATACTACTAATAGGATCGAACTAAGAAAAACAATAAAGATAGGAGTTGTGATGGTGATACGATACCGGGGCACCTCCCCCAAGCTTGGCAGTTGCCAAGGGGAGTGCCCATACCCATGTGATTATATCTCCTTCTTTGTTGTAGGTGTAATATTCTTGGCGATGATTCCCCTCAGGATGCGGTTCTCCTCCTCGAGCTTATTGACTTGCTGTTTGAGGTCCATTATTTCCTTACGAAGCTTTCCTGTGACAGCTAAAGCTCCTTGCACCCAAGGGTGCTGCATAGCTGCGGGAGAACAAGTGACACTCCTCTTCATATTTTCATAAGAAAGAAATCTAACATTCAAAGGGATAACTGAGTTTGGAATAGCTGAGCTCTGTAGTTCCCCCATCGTGAACCCAGCTCGAAGGCGAGAGGTGACTTCTTGATCCTCCATGGCATCTACTCTCATCAAGTCAGCCTCCATCTCTTCCTCCGTTGCTGGCCCAAAGTGGTCAGCGTCACTATTTGCCCTTGGTTCCGGTGCCGGATTAGATACCCGGCTCTCCCCGATTGACTCTTGAGAAGACATCTTGCTCTAATCTGCAGCAGCAACAACTCGAAAAAAAATAGAGGAGATTTGCGTGATACGGGAGTCAAAACCTTCGGAAGAATATATAATGAATTTTTACCGACCAAAATATGTAATGTGCAAGAAAACGGAGTCCGGAAGGCACACGAGGTGCTCACGAGGTAGGGGGCGCGCCCACCACCCTCGTGGGGCCCTCGTGTCCTTCCCGTACTGTGCTACGTCTCGAGCTAGTGTTGGTTTTTCCCGAAGAGGAGGGGGTGATGCAGCACAGTAGCGTAAGTATTTCCCTCAGTTTTTGAGAACCAAGGTATCAATCCAGTAGGAGGTCACGCGCAAGTCCCTCATACCTGCACAAAAAGGTAGCAACTCGCAACCAAAGCTTAGGGGTTGTCAATCCCTTCACGGTCACTTACGAGAGTGAGATCTGATAGAGATAATATTTTTGGTATTTTTGGTATAAAGATGCAAAGTAAAAAGTAAAAGCAAAACAAGTAAAATAAAGTAATGGAGATTGATATGATGAGAATAGACCCGGGGGCCATAGGTTTCACTAGTGGCTTCTCTCAAGAGCATATATATTCTATGGTGGGTGAACAAATTACTGTTGAGCAATTGATAGAATTTAGCATAGTTATGAGGTTATCTAGGTATGATCATGTATATAGGCATCATGTCCGTGACAAGTAGACCGACTCCTGCCTGCATCTACTACTATTACTCCACTCATCGACCGCTATCCAGCATGCATCTAGAGTATTAAGTTAAAAACAGAGTAACGCCTTAAGCAAGATGACATGATGTAGAGGAATAAATTCATGCAATATGATAAATACCCCATCTTGTTATCCTCGATGGCAACAATACAATACGTGCCTTGCAACTCTTTCTGTCACTGAGTAAGGACACCGCAAGATTGAACCCAAAGCTAAGCACTTCTCCCATTGCAAGAACTACCAATCTAGTTGGCCAAACCAAACGGATAATTCGAAGAGACTTGCAAAGATAACTCAATCATACATAAAAGAATTCAGAGAAGATTCAAATATTATTCATAGATAAGTTGTATCATAAACCCACAATTCATCGGTCTCAACAAACACACCGCAAAAAGAAGATTACATCGAATAGATCTCCACGAGAGAGGGGGGGAACATTGTATTGAGATCCAAAAAGAGAGAAGAAGCCATCTAGCTACTAGCTATGGACCCGAAGGTCTGAAGTAAACTACTCACACTTCATCGGAAGGGCTATGGTGTTAACGTAGAAGCCCTCCGTGATGGATTCCCTCTCCGGCGGAGCTCCGGAACAGGCCCCAAGATGGGATCTCGTGGATACAGGAAGTTGCGGCGGTGGAATTAGGTTTTTGGCTCCCCCTCTGGTCTAATGGGGGTACGTAGGTATATATAGGAGGAAGGAGCACGTCGGTGGAGCTCCGAGGGGCCCACGAGGCAGGGGGGTGCGCCCAGGGGGGCGCCCTCCACCCTCGTGACCTCCCCGGAAACTTCTTGGAGTAGGGTCCAAGTCTCCCGGATCACGTTCGGTGAGAAGATCACGTTCCCGAAGGTTTCATTATGTTTGGACTCCGTTTGATATTATGTTTCCTCGAAATACCGAAATAGCCAAAAAAACAGCAATTCTGGGCTGGGCCTCCGGTTAATAGGTTAGTCCCAAAAATAATATAAAAGTGGAAAATAAAGCCCAATATAGTCCAAAATAGTAGATAAAGTAGCATGGAGCAATAAAAAATTATAGATATGTTGGAGACGTATCAGGCATCCCCAAGCTTAATTCCTGCTCGTCCTCGAGTAGGTAAATGATAAAAAGAGAATTTTTGATGCGGAGTGATACTTTGGCATAATTTCAATGTAAATCTTCTTAATCATGGTATGAATATTCAGATCCGAAAGGTTCAAGACAAAAGTTCATATTGACATAAAAATGATAATACTTCAAGCATACTAATCAAACAATTATGTCATCTCAAAATAACATGGCCAAAGGAAGTTCATCCCTACAAAATCATATAGTTAGGCTATGCTTCATTTTCATCACACAAAGATGTTCCCAACTTCTATACCCCCGATGACAAGCCAAGCAATTGTTTCATACTCAAATAATCTCAAACTTTTTCAACCTTCACGCAATACATGAGCGCGAGCCATGGACTAGCACTATGGGTGGTATAGAATATGATGATGGGGATTGTGTGGAGAAGACAAAAAAGGAGAAAGTCTCACATCAATGAGGCTAATCAATGAGCTATGGAGATGCCAATCAATTGATGTTAATGCAAGGAGTAGGGATTGCCATGCAACGGATGCACTAGAGCTAAGAATGCTCAACAAAAGAAAACTAGTGGGTGTGCATCCAACTTGCTTGCTCATGAAGACCTAGGGCATTTTGAGGAAGCCCATCGTTGGAATGTACAAGCCAAGTTCTATAATGAAAAATTCCCACTAGTATGAACAAGACAACTTATGAGACTCACTATATGAAAATCATGGTGCTACTTTGAAGCACAATATATGAGACTCACTACATGAAGAACAAGGTGCTACTTTGAAGCACAAGTGTGGAAAAAGAGATAGTAGCATTGCCCTTTTTATTTTCTCTCTTTTTTTGGGCCTTTCTTTTTTTCCTTTCTTTTTGGCCTTTCTCTTTTTTTTGATTGGGCAATGCTCTAATAATGATGATCATCACACTTCTATTGATTACAACATAATGATTACAACTCGATACTAGAACAAGATATGACTCTATATGAATGGCTCCGGCGGTGCACCGGGATGGTGCAATGAATCAAGAGTGACATGTATGAAAAATAATGCATGGTGGCTTTGCCACAAATACGATGTCAACTACAAGATCATGCAATGGCAATATGAGAAAAGTAAAGCATGTCATGATGATGATGATGATGATGATGATGATGATGATGGAAGTTGCATGGCAATATATCTCGGAATGGCTATGGAAATGCCATGATAGGTAGGTATGGTGGCTGTTTTGAGGAACATATAGGGAGGTTTATGTGTGAAAGAGCGTATCATATCACGGGGTTTGGATGCACCGGCGAAGTTTGCTCCAACTCTCAATGTGAGAAAGGGCAATGCACGGTACCGAAGAGGCTAGCAAATGGCGGAAAGGTAAAAGTGCGTATAATCCATGGACTCAACATTAGTCAAAAGAACTCATATACTTATTGCAAAAATTTAGAAGTCATAAAAAATCAAGTACTACACGCATGCTCCTAGGGGGATAGATTGGTAGGAAAATACCATCGCTCGTCCCCGACCGCCACTCATAAGGATGCACAAGCCAGGTACACTTCGTGTTTCAAATTTGTTACACAACTTTAACCATACGTGCATGCTACGGGACTTGCTAACTTCAACACAAGTATTTCTCAAATTCACAACTACTCAACTAGCACGACTATGATATTATCACCTCCATATCTCAAAACAATTATCAAGCATCAAACTTATCTTAGTATTCAACCCACTAAAAAGAAAGTTTCACATATCTTGAATACCAAGTATATTAACATTAAGAAAATTACCATGCTATTAACGACTCTCAAAATAATCTAAGTGAAGCATGAGAGATCAAGTTTCTTTAAAACAAACCACCACCGTGCTCTAAAAGATCTAAGTGAAGCACTAGAGCAAAAATTATCACGCTCAAAAAGATATAAGTGAAGCACATAGAGTAAACTATCAAGCTCAAAAGATATAAGTGAAGCACATAGAGTATTCTAACAAATTTCAATTCATGCATGGCTCTCTCAAAAGGTGTGTACAGCAAGGATGATTGTGGTAGACTAAAAAGCAAAGATACAAATAATACAAGACGCTCCAAGCAAAACACATATCATGTGGTGAATAAAAATATAGCTCCAAGTAAATTACCGATGGAAGTGGACGAAAGAGGGGATGCCTTCCGGGGCATCCCCAAGCTTTGCCTTTTTGGTTTCCTTGGATTATATTGGGGGTGCCATGGTCATCCCCAAGCTTAGGCTCTTGCCACTCCTTGTTCCATAATCCATCAAAAGAATTCACTCAAAACTTGAAAACTTCACAACACAAAACTCAATAGAAATCTCGTGAGCTCCGTTAGAGAAAGAAAAAAAAGACTACTTTAAGGTACTGTAGTGAACTTGTTCTTTATTTTTATTGGTGTTAAACCTAATGTGTTCCAACTTCTCTATGGTTTATAAACTATTTTACTAGCCATAGATTCATCAAAATAAGCAAACAACACACGCAAAACAGAATCTGTCAAAAACAGAACAGTCTGTAGTAATCTGTTACTAACGCAAACTTATGGAACCCAAAAAATTCTACCAAAATTAGACGACCTGGGAAATTTGTTTATTGATCAGAAGCAATTGGAATCACTATTTTATCACGTTCTGGTGATTTTTGACAATTCGGTCACTGAGCGCAAAGATTCTGGAAATTACAGCAAGATCAAATAACTATCTTCCAAGAAGATCTAATAGGTTTAACTTGGCACAAACACTAATTAAAAGATAAAACCACATCTAAACAGAATCTAGATGGATTATTTATTCCTAAACAGAACCAAAAACAAAAAACACAAAATAAAATTGGGTTGCCTCCCAACAAGCGCTATCGTTTAACGCCCCTAGCTAGGCATAAAAGCAAGGATAGATCTAGGTATTGCCATCTTTAGTAGGCAATCCATAAGTGGCTCTCATGATAGATTCATATGGTAATTTTATTTTCTTTCTAGGAAAGTGTTCCATGCCCTTCTTTAAGGGAAATTGGAATTTAATATTCCCTTCCTTCATATCAATAATTGCACCAATCGTTCGAAGGAAAGGTCTACCAAGAATAATAGGACATGAAGGATTGCAATCTATATCAAGAACGATAAAATCTACAGGCACATAATTCCTATTTGCAACAATAAGAACATCATTAATTCTTCCCATAGGCTTTTTAATAGTGGAATCCACAAGATGCAAGTTTAGAGAGCAATCATCAAAGTCACGAAAATCTAGCAAATCACACAAAGCTTTGGGGATAGTAGAGACACTAGCACCCAAATCACACAAAGCATAAAACTCGTAATTTTTAATTTTAATCTTAATTGTAGGTTCCCACTCATCATGGAGTTTTCTAGGGATAGAAACTTTCAACTCAAGCTTTTCTTCATAAGATTGCATTAAGGCGTCAAGAATGTGTTCGGTAAAGGCCTTATTTCGACTATAAGCATGAGGAGAATTTAACACGGATTGCAACAAGGAAATACAATCAATTAAAGAGCAATTTTCATAGTTAAATTCCTTGAGATCCAAAATAGTGGGTTTAGCAATATCTAGATTTTTATTTCTTTCAATCCCTTTTTTATCAATTTCATCATCAGGATCTAAAAACTCAGAATTCTTAGAACGCCTTCTAGGAAAGGGAAGATCATAATCAGATTCATCAAGATTCACATTGCAAAACAACGATTTAATAGGGGACACATCAATAACTTTCAGATCTTCATCTTGATTTTCATAGTTATTTGGTTTAGCGGCCATCTTATTGACTAAGGTGGCTTGCATATCCGAAATTTCAGCGGTCATTTTTTCAAGATGAGCAATTTGGGCTCTTACACCATCAAATTCTTTGGACATATCATCGAGCTCTTTATTCATATAACTCATAAAACTCTTTTGTTCCTTAAGCTCGTTTCTAAAGAAATTATTATGCTCAAATTGCAAGACCATAAACTTCCTGACATTGTTTTCGATATCTTCTAGCCTTTTAAGGTGAAGATCACCAAAATTAGGTAAGGCCATCGTGACGAACAAGCAAGCAAACTAACACACGAGCAAACAAAAGGCAAAGGGAAAGAGAGGGCGAATAAAACGGCAAGGGTGAAGTGGGGGAGAGGAAAACGAGAGGCAAATGGCAAATAATGTAATGCGAGAGATAGAGATTGTGATGGGTACTTGGTATGTTGACTTTTGCGTAGGCTTCCCCGGCAACGGCGCCAGAAATTGCTCATTGACGGGAGAGTAAATCTTGACTTGACTTGGCGTAGGCCTCCCCGGCAACGGCGCCAGAAATGGCTCGTTGACGGGAGAGTAAATCTTGACTTGACTTGGCGTAGGCCTCCCCGGAAACGGCGCCAGAAATGGCTCGTTGACGGGAGAGTAAATCTTGACTTGACTTGGCGTAGGCCTCCCCGGCAACGGCGCCAGAAATCCTTCTTGCTACGTCTCGAGCTAGCGTTGGTTTTCCCCGAAGAGGAGGGGGTGATGCAGCACAGTAGCGTAAGTATTTCCCTCAGTTTTTGAGAACCAAGGTATCAATCCAGTAGGAGGTCACGCGCAAGTCCCTCGTACCTGCACAAAACGGTAGCAACTCGCAACCAACGCTTAGGGGTTGTCAATCCCTTCACGTTCACTTACGAGAGTGAGATCTGATAGAGATAATATTTTTGGTATTTTTGATATAAAGATGCAAAGTAAAAAGTAAAAGCAAAACAAGTAAAATAAAGTAATGGAGATTGATATGATGAGAATAGACCCGGGGGCCATAGGTTTCACTAGTGGCTTCTCTCAAGAGCATAGATATTCTACGGTGGGTGAACAAATTACTGTTGAGCAATTGATAGAATTTAGCATAGTTATGAGGTTATCTACGTATGATCATGTATATAGGCATCACGTCCGTGACAAGTAGACCGACTCCTGCCTGCATCTACTACTATTACTCCACTCATCGACCGCTATCTAGCATGCATCTAGAGTATTAAGTTAAAAATAGAGTAACGCCTTAAGCAAGATGACATGATGTAGAGGAATAAATTCATGCAATATGATAAATACCCCATCTTGTTATCCTCAATGGCAACAATACAATACGTGCCTTGCAACTCTTTCTGTCACTGAGTAAGGACACCGCAAGATTGAACCCAAAGCTAAGCACTTCTCCCATTGCAAGAACTACCAATCTAGTTGGCCAAACTAAACAGATAATTCGAAGAGACTTGCAAAGATAACTCAATCATACATAAAAGAATTCAGAGAAGATTCAAATATTATTCATAGATAAGTTGGATCATAAACCCACAATTCATCGGTCTCAACAAACACACCGCAAAAAGAAGATTACATCGAATAGATCTCCACGAGAGAGGGGGAGAACATTGTATTGAGATCCAAGAAGAGAGAAGAAGCCATCTAGCTACTAGCTATGGACCCGAAGGTCTGAAGTAAACTACTCACACTTCATTGGAAGGGCTATGGTGTTGATGTAGAAGCCCTCCGTGATGGATGCCCTCTCCGGCGGAGCTCCGAAACAGGCCCCAAGATAGGATCTCGTGGATACAGGAAGTTGCGGTGGTGAATTAGGTTTTTGGCTCCCCCTCTGGTCTAATGGGGGTACGTAGGTATGTATAGGAGGAAGGAGCACGTCGGTAGAGCTCCGAGGGGCCCACGAGGCAGGGGGCGCACCCTCCACCCTCGTGACCTCCCCGGAAACTTCTTGGAGTAGGGTCCAAGTCTCCTGGATCACGTTCGGTGAGAAGATCACGTTCCCGAAGGTTTCATTCCGTTTGGACTCCGTTTGATATTCTGTTTCCTTGAAATACTGAAATAGGCAAAAAACAGCAATTCTGGGCTGGGCCTCCGGTTAATAGGTTAGTCCCAAAAATAATATAAAAGTGGAAAATAAAGCCCAATATAGTCCAAAACAGTAGATAAAGTAGCATGGAGCAATCAAAAATTATAGATACGTTGGAGACGTATCATACTGCTACTTATTTTTCTATTTTTCTAAATATTCCAAAACGGAGAAATATTGCCTTAAAAATTGTTTTGGAGTCGGTTTACTTACCGTACCACATACCTATTCCTTGTCGGAGTCTGAAACGCTCCGAAAAGTGTCCCTTATGTATTCCTCCGGGGTTACGGTTTCAATAATATTGGTTTCAACATTTATGGGATTACCTGAGATATAATGTTTAATTCTTTGACCGTTTACCACCTTCGAATTTGTGCCTTCAAAGTTGTTGATCTTTATGGCGCCAGAACGATAGACCTCTTCGATAACATAGGGGCCCTCCCATTTAGAGAGAAGTTTGGCTGCAAAAAATCTTAAACGAGAGATGTATAGCAATACATAATCACCTACATTAAACTCACGCTTTTGTATCCTTTTGTCATGCCATCTTTTAACTTTTTCTTTAAACAACTTGGAATTTTCATAAGCTTGGGTTCTCCATTCATCAAGTGAGCTAATATCAAATAACCTCTTCTCATCGGCAAGTTTAAAATCATAGTTGAGCTCTTTAATAGCCCAATATGCCTTATGTTCTAGTTCGAGAGGTAAGTGACATGCTTTTCCATAAACCATTTTATACGGAGACATACCCATAGGATTTTTGTATGCAGTTCTATAAGCCCATAATGCATCATCAAGTTTCTTGGACCAATTCTTTCTAGACCTATTAACAGTCTTTTGCAAAATTAATTTGAGCTCTCTATTGCTCAACTCTACTTGACCACTAGATTGTGGGTGATAAGGAGATGCAATTCTATGATTAACATCATATTTAGCAAGCATTTTACGAAAAGCGCCATGAATAAAGTGTGAACCACCATCAGTCATTAAATATCTAGGGACTCCAAACCACGGGAAAATAACTTCTTTAAGCATTTTAATAGAAGTGTTATGATCAGCACTACTAGTTGGAATAGCTTCTACCCACTTAGTAACGTAATCAACATCAACTAGAATATGTGTGTATCCATTAGAGGCAGGAAAAGGTCCCATATAATCAAAGCCCCAAACATCTAACGGTTCAATAACAAGAGAATAATTCATAGGCATTTCTTGACGTCTACTAATATTACCAATTCTTTGACATTCATCACAAGACAAGACAAACTTACGGGCATCCTTGAAGAGAGTAGGCCAATAAAAACCAGATTGCAATACCTTATGTGCAGTTCTATCTCCAGCGTGGTGTCCTCCATAAGACTCGAAATGACACTTGCGTAGGATCTGTTCATGTTCATGCTCAGGTACACAACGTCTAATAACACCAGCTACTCCTTCTTTATAAAGATGTGGGTCATCCCAAAAGTAATGTCTCAAGTCATAGAAAAACTTTTTCTTTTGCTGGTATGTGAAGCTAGGTGGTATAAACTTAGCAACAATATAATTAGCATAATCAGCATACCATGGAGTACTACGAGAAGTACTTATAACATTTAATTGTTCATTAGGAAAGCTATCATTAATAGGTAGTGGGTCATTAAGAATATTTTCTAACCTGGATAAGTTGTCTGCAATGGGGTTCTCAGCTCCCTTTCTATCAACAATATGCAAATCAAATTCTTGTAGCAAGAGAACCCATCTAATAAGTCTAGGTTTAGCATCTTTCTTTTCCATAAGGTATTTAATAGCAGCATGATCAATTTGAATAGTTACTTTAGAATCAACAATATAAGATCTGAACTTATCACAAGAAAATACAACTGCTAAAAGCTCTTTTTCAGTAGTAGCATAATTTCTTTGAGCATTGCCTAGAGTCTTACTAGCATAATGAATAACATTTAATTTCTTATCAACTCTTTGCCCTAAAACAGCACCTACAGCATAATCACTAGCATCACACATAATTTCAAAGGGTAAATTCCAATCAGGTGGCTGAACAACAGGTGCAGAGGCTAATGCTTTCTTAAGTATTTCAAATGCTTCTACACAATCATCATCAAAGACAAATGGTATATCTTTTTGCAATAAATTAGTTAGAGGCCGAGAAATTTTTGAGAAGTCCTTAATGAACCTCCTGTAAAATCCGGCGTGACCAAGGAAACTTCTTATACCTTTGATGTCCTTGGGACATGGCATCTTTTCAATAGCATCGACCTTGGCTTTATCAACTTCAATACCTCTTTCAGAAACTTTGTGCCCCAAGATAATACCTTCATTAACCATAAATTGGCACTTTTCCCAATTCAAAACAAGATTAGTTTCTTCACATCTCTGCAAAACTCGACCAAGATTGCTCAAGCAATCATCAAAAGAGGAACCATAGACGGAAAAACCGTCCATGAAAACCTCACAAATATTTTCACAAAAGTCAGAGAATATAGCCATCATGCATCTTTGAAAGGTAGCAGGTGCATTACATAAACCAAAAGGCATATGTCTATAAGCAAAAGTACCAAAAGGGCATGTAAAAGTAGTCTTTGATTGATCTCTAGCCGACACAGGTATTTGAGAGAAACCAAAATAACCATCTAGAAAGCAATAGTGTGTATGTTTGCATAATATTTCTAGCATTTGATCAATAAAAGGTAAGGGGTAATGATCTTTCTTAGTAGCTTTATTTAATTTGCGGAAATCAATTACCATCCTATAACATGTGATAATTATTTGTGGAATCAATTCATCTTTATCATTAGGAACAACAGTAATACCTCCCTTCTTAGGGACACAATGGACAGGACTTACCCACTCACTATCAGCAACGGGATAGATTATACCTGCCTCCAGAAGCTTTAGTATTTCTTTTCTTACCACTTCTTTCATTTTAGGATTCAGACGTCGTTGAGGATCACGAACTGGTTTGGCATCTGCTTCCAAATTTATTTTATGTTGACATAGAGTGGGACTAATGCCCTTAAGATCATCAAGAGTATATCCAATAGCAGCACGGTGCTTCTTCAGAGTTTTCAATAATCTTTCTTCTTCATGCTCTGAAAGGTTAGCACTAATAATAACAGGATATATCTTCTTTTCATCAAGATAAGCATATTTAAGATTATCAGGCAAAGGTTTAAGCTCAAACACGGGATCACCCTTGGGTGGAGGAGGATCCCCTAAAATTTCAACAGGCAAATTATGTTGCAGAATAGGTTCCTGTTTAAAGAATACTTCATCTATTTCCCTTCTTTCATTCATGAACATATCATTTTCATGGTCTAGCAAATAGTGTTCTAAAGGATCACCAGGAGGAACGGCGATAGAAACAAGACCAATAATTTCATCCTTACTAGGTAATTCTTCCTCACGATGTTGTTTGCTAAATTTAGAGAAATTAAACTCATGAACCATATCATCCAAGCCAATAGTAACAATATTCTTTGTGCAATCTATGGTAGCATTGACAGTATTTAAGAAGGGTCTAGCAAATATAATGGGACAAAAGCTATCTTGTGGGGAACCAAGAACAAGAAAATCAGCAGGATATTTAGTTTTCCCACACAAGACTTCAACATCTCTAACAATTCCAATTGGTGAAATAGTATCTCTATTGGCAAGTTTAATTGTGACATCAATACCTTCTAACTCAGCAGGTGCAATTTCATTCTTAATTTCTTCGTATAAGTCAATAGGTATTACACTAGCACTAGCACCCATATCACATAAGCCATGATAACAATGATCTCCTATTTTAACAGAAATAACAGGCACGCCTACCATAGATCTATGTTTATCTTTATCACAAGGTTTAGCAATTCTAGCAGTTTCACCTTCGAACTGAATAACATGCCCATCAATATTATCAGGCAAGAGATCTTTAACAATAGCAATATTAGGTTCCACTTTAACTTGCTCAGGAGGTGTATAAGTTCTAATATTGCTTTTACGAACAACAGTTGAAGCTTTAGCATGATCCTTTCTTCTAACAGGGAAAGGTGGTTTCTCAATATAAGAAGTAGGAACAATAGGATCATTATAAGTGACAGTCTTTTCTTCAACTTTAATAGGTGCAGCTACTTTTACTTCTATGGGAGGATGATATTTAAACCACTTCTCCTTAGGGAGATCAACATAAGTAGCAAAAGATTCACATAAAGAAGCTACTATCTCAGAGTCAAGTCCATATTTAGTGCTAAACTTACGGAAAATATCGTGTCCATAAAAGATTTAACACAATCAAACTTAGGTGTCATACCTGACTCCTTACCTTCGTCGAGGTCCCAATCTTCAGAGTTGCGTTTAATTCTATCCAATAAATTCCATCTAAATTCAACAGTCTTCATCATAAAAGAGCCAGCACAAGAAGTATCGAGCATGGTGCGATTGTTTTCAGAAAGCCGAGCATAAAATTTTTGAATGATCATTTCTCTTGAGAGCTCATGATTGGGGCATGAATATAACATTGATTTAAGCCTCCCCCAAGCTTGAGCGATGCTTTCTCCTTCGCGAGGCCAGAAATTATATATATAATTGCGATCACGATGAACAAGATGCATAGGGTAATACTTTTGATGAAATTCCAACTTCAATCTTTTATAGTCCCATGATCTCATATCATCACATAGCCTATACCATATCAATGCGTCTCCCTTCAAAGATAAAGGGAAGACCTTCTTCTAGGCAACATCATCGGGTATACCTGCAAGCTTAAATAGTCCACAAACTTCATCCACATATATTAAGTACTCATCAGGATGCTTTGTTCCATCTCCTGTAAAAGGGTTAGCTAGCAGTTTTTCCATCATACCCGAAGGAAATTCAAAAGGAGTTTCATTTTCAATAGGTTCAGTAGGTTGAGGAGCAACTCTTTGCTCTACTGGACGGGGTGAAGATACCCCGAACAAGCCCCTCAGAGAATTACTTTCCATAGTAACAAGTGACAGTAAATTTCAGCACACTATATAAATTTTTCCTTACCAAATTCCACCTACCAAAGGCGCTACACTCCCCAGCAACGACGCCAGAAAGAGTCTTGATGACCCACAAGTATAGGGGATCTATCGTAGTCCTTTCGATAAGTAAGAGTGTCGAACCCAACGAGGAGCAGAAGGAAATGATAAGCGGTTTTCAGCAAGGTATTCTCTGCAAGTAGTGAAACAAGTGGTAACAGACAGTTTTGTGATAAGATAGACTGTAACGAGCAACAAGTAACAAAAGTAAATAAAGTGCAGCAAGGTGGCCCAATCCTTTTGTAGCAAAGGAAAAGCCGGAACAAACTCTTATAATAGGAAAAGCGCTCCCGAGGACACATGGGAATATCGTCAAGCTAGTTTTCATCACGTTCATATGATTCGCGTTCGATACTTTGATAATTTGATATGTGGGTGGACCAGTGCTTGGGTGCTGTTCTTACTTGAACAAGCATCCCACTTATGATTAACCTCTATTGCAAGCATCCGCAACTACAACAAAAGTATTAAGGTAAACCTAACCATAG
Source organism: Triticum aestivum (assembly GCF_018294505.1). Lineage (NCBI taxonomy): Eukaryota > Viridiplantae > Streptophyta > Magnoliopsida > Poales > Poaceae > Triticum > Triticum aestivum. The sequence goes on from NC_057812.1 coordinate 517,636,288, forward strand.
CATGAAACATGTGGATCCAAATCAGCCCCTTACGAAGCAACGCATAAACTAGGGTTTAAGCTTCTGTCACTCTAGCAACCCATCATCTACTTATTACTTCCCAATGCCTTCCTCTAGGCCCAAATAATGGTGAAGTGTTATGTAGTCGACGTTCACATAACACCACTACAGCCTAGACAACATACATCTTATCAAAATATCAAACGATTACCAAATTCACATGACTACTAATAGCAAGACTTCTCCCTTGTCCTCAGGAACAAACGTAATTACTCACAAAGCATATTCATGTCCATAATCAAAGGGGTAATAATATGCATATAGGATCTGAACATATGATCTTCCACCAAATAAACCAACTAACATCAACTACAAGAAGTAATCAACACTACTAGCAACCTACTAGCACCAATCCCGGACTTCGAGACAAGAATTGGATACAAGAGATGAACTAGGGTTTGGAGATGAGATGGTGCTGGTGAAGATGTTGGTGGAGATTGCCCTCTCCCAATGAGAAGAGCGTTGGTGATGATGATGGCGATGATTTCCCCCTCCCGGAGGGAAGTATCCCCGGCAGAACAGCTCTGCCGGAGCTCTAGATTGGATCCGCCAAGGTTCCGCCTCGTGGCGGCGGAGTCTCGTCCCGAAAAGTTCCTTCTGATTTTTTTCTCATCGAAAGACTTCATACAGGAGAAGATGGACGTCGGAGAGCCACCAGGGGGCCCACGAGGTAGGGGGCGCCCTAGGGGGGTGCGCCCCCCACCCTCGTGAGCAGGGTGTGGGCCCCCTGGCCTTCATCTTTGGCGAGAATTTTTATTTATTTATTTTAAGATGTCCCATGGAGTTTCAGGACTTTTAGAGTTGCGCGGAATAGGTCTCTAATATTTGCTCCTTTTCCAGCCCAGAATTCTAGCTGCCGGCATTCTCCCTCCTTATGTAAACCTTGTAAAATAAGAGAGAATAGCCATAAGTATTGTGACATAAAGTGAAATAACAGTCCATAATGCAATAAATATCGATATAAAAGCATGATGCAAAATGGACGTATCACATACCCATATCTACTTAAGTCATCAGTGAGGGTGAGGACATAACGGTAACCACCACGAGCCTCAACACTCATTGGACCGCACACATCAGTATGTATGCTTTCCAATAAGTTGGTTGCTCGCTCCATTGTTCCGGAGAACGGAGTCTTGGTCATTTTGCCCATGAGGCATGGTTCGCACGTGTCAAATGATTCATAATCAAGAGACTCCAAAAGTCCATCTGCATGGAGTTTCTTCATGCGTTTGACGCCAATGTGACCAAGGCGGCAGTGCCACAAGTATGTGGGACTATCATTATCAACCTTACATCTTTTGACATTCACACTATGAATATGTGTAACATCACGCTCGATATTAAATAAGAATAAACCATTAACCAGCGGGGCATGACCATAAAACATGTCTCTCATATAAATAGAACAACCATTATTCTCAGATTTAAATGAGTAGCCATCTCGCATTAAACGAGATCCAGATACAATGTTCATGCTCAAAGCTGATACTAAATAACAATTATTGAGGTTTAAAACTAACCCCGTAGGTAAATGTAGAGGTAGCGTGCCGACGGCGATCACACCGACCTTGGAACCATTCCCGACGCGCATCGTCACCTCGTCCTTCGCCAGTATCCGCTTATTCCACAACTCCTGTTTTGAGTTACAAATATGAGCAACTGCACCAGTATCAAATACACAGGAGCTACTATGAGCGCTGGTTAGGTACACATCAATAACATGTATATCACATATACCTTTGGTATTGCCGGCCTTCTTATCCGCTAAGTACTTGGGGCAGTTCCGCTTCCAGTGACCGTTTCCCTTGCAATAAAAGCACTCAGTCTCAGGCTTGGGTCCATGCTTTGGCTTCTTCCCGGCAACTATCTTACCAGGCGCGGCAACTCCCTTGCCGTCCTTCTTGAAGTTCTTCTTACCCTTGCCTTTCTTGAACTTAGTGGTTTTATTCACCATCAACACTTGATGTTCCTTTTTGATCTCCACCTCCGCTGATTTCAGCATTGAATATACCTCAGGAATGGTCTTTTCCATCCCATGCATATTGAAGTTCATCACAAAGCTCTTGTAGCTAGGTGGGAGCGACTGAAGGATTCTGTCAACGACCGCATCATCTGGGAGATTGACTCCCAACTGAGATAAGCGGTTGTGCAACCCAGACATTTTGAGTATGTGCTCACTGACAGAACTATTCTCCTCCATCTTACAACTATAGAACTTGTCAGAGACTTCATATCTCTCGACCCGGGCATGAGCTTGGAAAACCATTTTCAGCTCTTGGAACATCTCATATGCTCCGTGCTGCTCAAAACGCTTTTGGAGCCCCGGTTCTAAGCTGTAAAGCATGCCGCACTGAACCAGGGAGTAATCATCACTACGTGACTGCCAGGCATTCATAATGTCTTGAGTTGCTGGGAAAACAGGTGCTTCACCTAGCGGTGCATCAAGGACATATGCTTTCTTGGCAGCTATGAGGATAATCCTCAGGTTACGGACCCAGTCCGTGTAGTTGCTGCCATCGTCTTTCAGCTTGGTTTTCTCTAGGAACACGTTGAAGTTGAGGGCAACATTAGCGTGGGCCATTTGATCTACAAGACATATTGCAAAGTTTTATACTATGTTCATGATAATTAAGTTCATCTAATCAAATTATTTAATGAACTCCCACTCAGATTGACATCCCTCTAGTCATCTAAGTGATACATGATCCGAGTCAACTAGGCGTTGTCCGATCATCATGTGAAACGGACTAGTCATCATCGGTGAACATCTCCATGTTGATCGTATCTTCTATACGACTCATGTTCGACCTTTCAGTCTTCCGTGTCCCGAGGCCATGTCTGTACATGCTAGGCTCATCAAGTCAACCTAAGTGTATTGCATATGTAAATCTGGCTTACACCCGTTGTATGCGAACGTTAGAACCTATCACACCCGATCATCACATGGTGCTTCGGAACAACGGACCTTAGCAACGGTGCACAGTTAGGGGGAACACAATTCTTGATATTTTAATGAGGGATCATCTTATTTATGCTACCGTCGTTCTAAGCAGTAAAAACATGATAAACATCACATGCAATCAAATAGTGACATGATATGACCAATATCATTTTGCTCCTTTTGATCTCCATCTTCGGGGCGCCATGATCATCATCATCACCGGCATGACACCATGATCTCCATCATCATGATCTCCATCATCGTGTCTTCATGAAGTTGTCTCGCCAAATATTACTTCTACTACTATAGCTAACGGTTAGCAATAAAGTAAAGTAATTACATGGCGTTTTCATTGACACGCATGTCATACAATAAATTAAGACAACTCCTATGGCTCCTGCCGGTTGTCATACTCATCGACATGCAAGTCGTAATTCCTATTACAAGAACATGATCAATCTCATACATCACATATGTCATTCATCACATCCTTTTGGCCATATCACATCACACGGCATATGCTACAAGAACAAGTTAGACGTCCTCTAATTGTTGTTGCAAATTTTTACGTGGCTGCTATAGGTTTCTAGCAAGAACGTTTCTTACCTACGCCAAAACCACAACGTGATACGCCAATTTCTATTTACCCTTCAAAAGGACCCTTTTCATCGAATCTGATTCGACTAAAGTAGCAGAGACAGACACCTGCTAGCCACCTTATGCAACTAGTGCATGTCAGTCAGTGGAACCTGTCTCACGTAAGTGTACGTGTAAGGTCGGTCCGGGCCGCTTCATCCCACAATGCCGCCGAATCAAGATAAGACTAGTAATGGCAAGTAAATTGACAAAATCGATGCCCACAACAACTTGTTTTCCACTCGTGCATAGAAACTACGCATAGACCTAGCTCCAATACCACTATTGGGGATCATAGCAGAAATTTAAAATTTTCTACGCATCACCAAGATCAATCTATGGAGTCATCTAGCAATGAGGGAGAGAGGAGTGCATCTACATACCCTTGTAGATCATGAGCGGAAGCGTTCAAGAGAACGGGGTTGATGGAGTCGTACTCGTCGTGATCCAAATCACCGATGATCCTAGCACCGAACGGACGACACCTCTGCGTTCAACACACGTACGGAGCGGAGACGTCTCCTCCTTCTTGATCCAGCAAGGGGGGAGGAGAAGTTGATGGAGATCCAGCAGCACGACAGCGTGGTGGTGGAAGCAGCGAGATTCCAGCAGGGCTTCGCCAAGCGCTACTGGAGGAGGAAGAGGTGTCACGGGAGGGAGAGGGAGGCGCCAGCGCTTAGGGTGCGGCTGCCCTCCCTCCCCACCACTATATATAGGGGTTAGGGTGGCGCATGCCCCCTTGGAGATCCCATCTAAAGGGGGGGCGGCGGCCCCTCGGGGGGCAACGGCCCCCTTAGGGTTTCCAACCAGGGGGCGCATGCCCCCTCGGGGGGCAACGCCCCCCTAGGGTTTCCAACCCTAGGCGCCTTGGGCCCTTGGGTGGGGCGCACCAGCCCACCAGGGGCTGGTTCCCACGCCACTTCAGCCCATGGGGCCCTCCGGGATAGGTGGACCCACCCGGTGGACCCCCGGGACCCTTCCGGTGGTCCCGGTACAATACCGGTGACCCCTGAAACTCTCCCGGTGGCCGAAACTGGACTTCCTATATATAATTCTTTACCTCCGGAGCATTTAGGAACTCCTCGCGACGTCCGGGATCTCATCCGGGACTCCGAACAACTTTCGGTTAACCGCATACTAATATCTCTACAACTCTAGCGTCACCGAATCTTAAGTGTGTAGATCCTACGGGTTCGGGAGACACGTAGACATGACCGAGACAACTCTCCGGTCAATAACCAACAGCGGGATCTGGATACCCATGTTGGCTCCCACATGCTCCACGATAATCTCATCGGATGAACCACGATGTCGAGGATTCAATCAATCCCGCATACAATTCCCTTTGTCTATCGGTACGATACTTACCCGAGATTCGATCGTCGGTATACCGATACCTTGTTCAATATCGTTACGACAAGTCTCTTTACTCGTTCCCGTAACACATCATCCCGTGAACAACTCCTTGATCACATTGAGCTCATTATGATGATGTCCTACCGAGTGGGCCCAGAGATACCTCTCCGTCATACGGAGTGACAAATCCCAGTTTTGATTCGTGCCAACCCAACAGATACTTTCGGGGATACCCGTAGTGTACCTTTATAGCCACCCAGTTACGTTGTGACGTTTGGCACACCCAAAGTACCCTTACGGTATCCGGGAGTTGCACAATCTCATGGTCTAAGGAAAGGATACTTGACATTAGAAAAGCTTTAGCAGACGAACTACACGATCTTGTGCTATGCTTAGGATTGGGTCTTGTCCATCACATCATTATCCTAATGATGTGATCCCGTTATGAATGACATCCTATGTCCATGGTTAGGAAACCGTAACCATCTATTGATCAACGAGCTAGTCAACTAGAGGCTCACTAGGGACATGTTGTGGTCTATGTATTCACACATGTATTACGATTTTTGGATAACACAATTATAGCATGAACAATAGACAATTATCATGAACAAGGAAATAGAATAATAACCATTTTATTATTGCCTCTAGGACATATTTCCAACACTTTATGCATCCTATATGTCTTTGCAATCTCCAAGGTTCTCATGGTGTTCATCCTTTCTCTTTTCTACTGAGTGATTTCAACTTCATTAATCTCCTTTGTGTACCTTCTTAGCTTCTCAACCATTCAACGGCCGTTGATTTCACTCGTTTGTGAAAGAAGCAACTTAGTTTTACTACTTCCTCTTCTCATTCCTAAGATCTCGGGGCGAGATCTCTTATAAGTGGGGGAGAGTTGTAACAGCCCGAGACCGATGCTCTAGATGCCTTTCGTTATATTTTGTTAGAGCCACGTTAATTATTTGCTTGTTGCAGTCATCATTCCTCCTTGTGACAGGCGTTGGGATTTTCCCGAAGAGGAAGGGTGATGTAGTATAGTAGCAGATAGTACTTCCCTCGCTAGAGAACCAAGGTTAATCGAACCAATAGAAGATTCACGCAAACAACTATCGACCATACCTGCACACACACACACACAAATACTTGGAAGAATAAAATCACATTTCATATTCATGAAGATGGTGGATTGACACAAACCTATGTGAAGTTAGTTAGAACTTAAAAATATTGATATTTTTCTAATACAATTCTTGCATCATGATGTATCTTTCACCTTTCACAAATCCTTTGCATAATAAAAAGCTAATGGTGTTGATGATGGGCAAGGGATGTTTGAGTGCAGGCGGTTGCACTGTAGTAAAGCATGAATGTTGGGGACGGTCCATGCACCAAGTGTATACGAGACAGGGTGATGCCAACCATCATTACAAGTTTACTGAATTACAAATGCGAAGAGAAGTGGCAACATAGATAAAATCACTAGGGACACGCGACAATTTGTTTCTCCCGTTGTAAAGCACGTGCATATTTCCTAATTTTAAGTTTTTTTTGAGGGCATCCTAATTTTAAGTTAAAAGGTAAAATTTCGTAAAAAAAGAGAGGCTAAAACAACCCCAAAAAAAGCCTGAAACAAGTCAAAACTGCTAAAAGGGCCGACTTGAGCCACTTGCCGGGCCATGCTGTGCTAAAAGGGTCGTGGCGTGCCGGCTTAAGCCTGTGATCTGTGGCAGGCCGAAAGCCAGCCTGGCCCATATATATTCGCGTGCCGTGTTGTGCCAAAAACCCATGCCCCCATGCCCATGGGCCGGCCCTATAAGCACGGCACATATGTCTAGGTTTGCCCTTGAATAACCGCCCCTTTTTTCTCTCCTTTTTCTCCCATCCAGAACCAAAGACCCAGCTCACTAGCCCCCTCCGGCAGGTCTAGAAACCTGCTAGTGATGGCACGCGTCGCTGCCGCTAACCTGCGTGGTCTGGTCGGCATTGGAGCGGCGGGTCGGCGCCGGGTGACCGCCTCCGTCGTGACGCACCGCGCGACACCCGGCGGGCGCGGGTTCCGGGCCGCGGCCTCAGGCTCTGTGGGCAGGACGACGCCTGAATCCTCCTCTTCGTCCTCGTCGGCTCTACCACAGTTGCAGCCGCGGCGCGGCTTGGCGACGAGACGAGCGGTGCTGCGTGACTTGCTTAGCGGCGGCTTCGAGAGGTAATTTAAAGGTCCAATGAACACCCCGCCTGGTGATGCCTTAATGCCCGTGTGCGCCACTGGCGTGTTCGTGGAAACCCATGGATGCTGGCCATATCTAGATGCTTACCGGCGGGCGTTCAATCTGGGTTTGTGCCACCGCCGCGCCGAGAGCTCCATTGACAGATACCAATTGGATAAAATGCCAGGGAATGTCGCCATACCATCTATTCTGAAGCGCTGACTGAAAAGAAGAGGCGATTCAGTTGTGCTTCATTAGCTTCTGAAACATCTCAGAGAGTTACTTTTGTACTACAATCCTAGCAATATGAGCTACTGTATTTCATTTTGAATACTTCTAAAAAATAATTACACTACGATTAAATTTATCTTCTAGCCATTGACCTCCAGGTGGCTTGTACGTGCAATTCCTTTCACTTCATGTGCTCATGATTCTTCGTTGTATTAAGAGGTTGACATACTATTTGGATTGATGTAATATAAACAATTTGTTGCCAGTGAGGATGGTAATCTGAGCTGTGGATATTCAAGTTTTAAGGGGAGGAGACCTACTATGGAGGATCGCTACGACGTAAAGTTCGCTAAAATTAAGGGACAGACAGTTAGCCTGTTTGGTGTATTTGATGGTATTATCTTAAAACTTGCCTTCATTAGTCTGTGATTCATTGGCTACCATGTTTATGCTTTTAAAATATTTGGTACACTAGGTCATGCAGGAGCACTTGCTGCTGAATATCTAAAGGAACATCTGCTTGACAACCTTATCGAGCATCCTCAGTTCCTGAGAAACCCAAAGCTTGCTCTAAGTAATGTGTTTTTCCTTCTGTTTACTATACCTTCTTGCATAGTAAGGCCCTTACCAGTGCCACATCATACTTATCTTATCACTGTTGATTACTTTAAAACAGAGACGGCCTTCCTGAAAAGTGATGCTGATTTCTTAGAATCGGTAACCACTCCTTATAGGGAGGATGGTTCGACAGCTTTGGCTGCTGTTTTGGTTGGTGAACAACTTTATGTAGCAAATGTTGGCGATTCACGTGCTATCGCTTTAAAAGGTGGCAAAGGTAATATTTTTCTTATCGTATTTTTGTTAGTGAAGATTCTTCTTTCTGATATCCAATACAACCAACAACTGCCAATGCTTACTCTACACTGAAACTCTCTGCCATCCAGTGGCTAGCATATCCTTGTAATGTAGTTAATAGTACAATTAAACTTGCTTAAATGATACTCCCTCCGATCCATAATTCTTTTCGTGGAGGGAGTATTTGCTAGGGATTTGACATGTGTCTTCTGAGTCCCAGTTATGAAATGAGTGCTTTTCAGTTATTTATTTTAGTGTGTTAAGGAATGAATACTCTGGCCCACTAAATACTAAATTCAGTTATTGACTGTTCACCTCAGCTTTTTTTAATTCTTCCATACATGCATACATTGTTATGTTGCTATATTGCTCTACAAATTTTGAGCACTAATTGTTCTCTGGTTCCGTCTTACCCGTGAATAATATAAAAAGACATGGTTGTCACTGTTTTGTAGCTATCCCACTCTCAGATGACCATAGACCTAACTTAAAGGATGAGCGAACGAGAATTGAGAATGCTGGAGGTGGCGTTAGTTATGATGGTAAGACTTCGTTCTTACAGTACTCTTCTGGTATTAGCTAGCTTCAACTTAATTGGATGTAGAAGCTAGCCAGAATCGAGGTATTACCTTAATTATTTTCTTGAGGCATCAATGGGGAACTATAAGTCAACCTACATTTTTTCCTTATTCAAATCCAAAGTTTTTAAAATGGGGAAATTACACGAGTAATTGTGTACATGTCTAACACCACATGTCTCCTATTTTTCTATTAGTTGAAGGTTCTTTAGAAATACTGTTCTCATTTTGGTTTGTTTTTCTGTTTTCGTACGAGCTCTTCTGCAGGTTTTACTTGGAGGGTTGATGGAATTCTGGCAATGTCCCGTGCATTTGGCAACCGTGGATTGAAGAATTATGTGATAGCAGAGCCTGACATTCAGGTATCTAATTTAGTTCTGTGTTAATTCCCAGTCCCTGGAACTTCAGTATTATTGAGGAAGGAACCGGGGGTTTCCTCGTGCTGTTTTTGTTTTTGTAGACTCAAATATCCATTTCCATGCAATTGAGGAATAATGAATTCCCACTTTATGGACCATCAACCTGAGAAGAAAGGACGAATGCCCACTTCACAGACCATTGACCTGAATTCAAATGGATTTTCCGCAGTCCTTCATAAACTGCAATTTCAGTCTGTCTAATAAAATTATGTCGTTTACTGATTGATCATGTTAGAAAATATGGGGATGGTGGCACCTTTAATCACCTGTGATCTGGACCATTGCTTGCTGGATCAAACAGTTGGAATTTTATAATTGTCCTGTAGATAGATAATTGCCCGTGCGTCACAACAGGTATAAATATTATAGTATGTTAGCCTGCAATTCACCTGCCCGTATTAATGTGATTGTGTAAGGAAATATGATTTTATTTGGTAAATACGTATTGGTAGCACTTATTGGCTTACCTAAGAAATCCGAATTTTATTTGGGAAGTTAATAAAAGGTGGGGCAGTTAAGGTGGTTTTTAGGGAAAACCGATTGAAAGAAACAGAGATAGGAGGGGGGAAATCAAAACGGAAAGGGGGAGGGGAGGACGTAAGTAAGGTTGGACCAAAGATGAGGTGGACGACAGAATGTTACGTTTTTTTAAGTAGGAGAGATTTATTGGATGATGGTAGTAGATTCTTGTTGCAACCTTGACTCCAGTCCTGAAAGCTGTAACTTTAACTTGGGTATCTATATGGGTCTTCCAACTGGAAGTAGAATAATCTAGGCTACTTGCGAAACCAAAAGAAATCATGTATGCCAATATTTTTATCATCCTTCACATGTTTATCTGATATTCTTATGGATGGATATTTTCACGTCCTAGTGAGAGACACTCACGTTCACGTCTATTGCTGTCTGCAGCAAGAACTCATTTCAGTGATGCAAGATATGATGTTGTGGTTTTATCTTATAGGCAGCATTCTTTTGTAGAATTTTTCACATTTCCTCCTTAATTTTAGGAGTTTGTGAGGCGGGAGGAAGACTACATTAATTTGTCTCTGAGAGAGGATTCTTTTCCTGGTATTTTGAGTGGGAAGTGAAAGAGGTGTTGTATGAAATGGAGATGTGATTTTTTTTCAGGGAAACGAAGATGGGAGGTTAAGCCCTGTTCTAATTGTAATAGATAATATTGCTACGATTACATAACAGGGCATGTTTAACATCCTTTTTTGGGTGTAACTATCATATGCGGCTCCTTGGCAAGCCTTCAGGATTTTGCTATTGATGTACTCCCTCCGTTCCTAAATATTTGTCTTTCTAGATATTTCAACCAAGTAACTACATACGGAGCGAAATGAGTGAATCTACACTCTAAAATATGTCTATATACATCCGTATGTGGTAGTCCATTTAAAATCTCTAAAAAGACAAATACTCCCTCTGTAAACTAATATAAGAGTGTTTAGATTACTACTTTAGTATTCTAAACGCTTTTATATTAGTTTATGGAGGTAGTATTTAGGAACGGAGGGAGTAGTTGTTTGCCTGGACTCTGGAGAGGAATGTCAACATGTAGATAGGCAGATTGAATAACGATAACCAACATTGTCAGAATATTATGTGTATATCTGGTAACAGTAAAGTCACAACAATGTTTGTCATATTATACAGCTCATTTCAGAAGGTTAATTTATGAAAAGGGACAAAGGGCCTCAAGCAGTTAACACAACTTCACTGGAAAATGGAAATGGTGTGTTCTGAAGTTTATTTAGATTCTGGAACTTCTGAATGCAGGATTTTTTTAGTATTCTACTGTTAACGCAACTTCACTGAAGGTCTTGCTGTTGGAAAAGTATTTTAAGTGTTACTTGCTGAATCTTTTGTACTGTTCTACTGTAAAATGCAGGAAACGCAGGTCAACAGTGACCTGGAATACCTGGTTCTCGCTACAGATGGTCTTTGGGATTTTGTGCAAAATGAGGTACCTATTTAGCACGGCATATGGCGGCATGACTTGTGTTCGCTAATAATACTAAACTTTGCATCTGGAAAGGTTTAGTAGAACCTTGTTAGTTTTTTTTTACCGATGCATAAACCCAAACACATGGTCGGCCCATAATGGGTTTAGTGATGTAGCTGCATGTTGGCACATTCAATGTGGTGAACATGGTCTTTCATATCATTTGTGCATCTCATTTGGTCCACTGCTAATCAGTATCTCGTGTCTTTTTACAAACAAGGATGTTATTTCACTTATGAGAGCAACTGACGGGCCTGAGGCAGCGGCGGTGAAGCTGACGGAAATGGCCCACTCCCGGCACAGCTCAGACAACATCACATGCATTGTGGTGCGATTTCACCACTGAACAATGTAGGATACGTGACGGAGATTGATGGCAGTGAAGTTTTGTCACTTGAAATATCCGAAAGAATATCTTCCTCTGATCTATGGCACCAACAAGACTTCAACAGCTGTGAAAGAGACTGGCCGATTGGTTGGTTCTTTTTGTAGGGAATTTTTTGCATCTATTATCATTAGTGGAATTGCATCAGATCTGTTAGTAGTTGGGTCCACAAAATCTGGAGAAAACCTCAAACGTGGAACATGATGTTACGTCGTCATTTTGCATTCTGGTGCAACAAATGGAGAAGGCCTAGGGCATGCTACTATTACACCACTGCTTCATTATCTTATAATAATAATTGAAGGAGTGTGGAGTGTTTTCTTCGTAGTGTTTTTTGTTCAGTTTAGTTTGTTCACAAAACCGAGGTCTACATGTCATACTCATGTCAATGTCATGAGATCCTAAATTGGATCTAAAAATGCTTTTATGCACCATGCTGAAAAATGGAGGACCGGCCGTGCATGTCTCTTGATGAATCATTGTCACACATGAACACAGACCACATGCACCACTACCTTTTTGCTGTCTCCTTGCGTTGTTCTCCTAAACCAGGTGCACCCCGCTTTTACAGTCAAGCACATCAAATCCTGCAGTCACAGAGCTGCACCTGTTTGCCTCGGGCCTACGCGAAAAATGAGCTTCGAGCGCATGTTCTAGTTCCCGTGAAAAATGGAGGATGGGAAACATTTCCTGAGGAATCGGTGTGGCTATTCCTGTGTACCGAACACCTCTGAAGGAAAGATATCCATTGGAAAGGAAACCTCCACGAATCCTGTAAAATTCCTTTGTCCCGAACACAGTCTAACCGCTCTTGTATTTTTTTACAGAGGGAGTATTGATTAATGCATCTAAAAATGTTGAGGCTGCGTTCGGCGCATGGGAATTTCGCAGGAATTTTGCAGGCCAAACTGCCATAGGAATAAATTCCTGTAAGCGTGTTCGCTCCTCAGAAATCGGATTCTTCTGTTCCACAGGAAAGCGTCACATACCTGTACTTTTCACGGGGAAAATAAAATCTACTCCAACCAAAGGAAAGGCCGGGTGAAAATCTCCATTCCTCGCTCCGTCGCTCTCCCGCTCCAGCCCACACCCCGCCTCCCGCGAGCTTCGCACGAAATCGACATGGACGGCCAGCGGTGCAACATGCCCAACTGGCAGATCCGAGTCCCACCTCCTCCACTCCGTCCTCCTCCTCCTCCTCCTCCTCCCCCTCCTTGTGTCCCTCAAGCTCCACCTCCCCTCCCATCGACACAAGGGTTGGAAGATCTGAAATTTGGGGGAAGTAAGGAGATCTTGCAAGAAATAGGTAATCCACTTGATACATCTTGGTTTCTCGTTCAGAAATCTCAGATTAGTGTTAAAATTTTCTTATCAGGACAGATTTGATACGGCTAGCAAGTTTCCTGTAACCCGAACACACATCATTTTCTTTATTCCTTTGCTTTGAAAACCTGTGGTTTGCACTGTACACACAACTTCACTTCCTGTACTTTTTCACATTCCTTTATTTTGCTCTCCTCCAGTTCGAACGCAGCCTGATTATCAAAATTAAATTAGGAAAAGATGTGGCCACTAGCCTTTTCTTTCCTGTAGTAACTTACTACATTACAGTACCACTGCACATGCCTTGCAATAGAATATGCTGTATTCTTTGCCTGGATTTGAAGGAGCGAAAAGAAGTTTATAGAAGGTGAGCAGAATAAAGCCGAAGCACTGAAATCAAAGAATTTTCGAGCCAACAATATTTTCTTTTTTCTTTCCCTGTAAAAAACATTTTTCTTTTGCGGGTAGGAAACATAAACACAAAAGAAATAAATCTTTTGCCACTGCAATCTTTTGCGACAAACCTCGGTGGTGGCATAGATGAGCGTAAGAGCATCTATAACTAGAGTGGAATGGTCGGTATGGAAGCAAGTTTGAAGGAAGCAACATCCAGGGTGGCTCGGCTGTCAACCCAATCTGGAAGCTACTATGGAAACTGAAAGTCCCAGGCAAAATTAAGGTTCATGTGTGGCGGATGTTACATGGGAGTTATTCCGTGTAAATCTATTCTTGCTAACCGACATAGAAAAACTACTCCCTCCATTCCTAAATGTAAGTCTTTTTAAAGATTTTATTACGAACTACATACAAAGTAAAATGAGTGAATCTACACTCTAAAACATGTCTATATACATCCGTATGTAGTCCATAGTGGAATTTCTAAAAAGACTTATATTTAGGAACGGAGGGAGTAATACTGCATGCCCTGTGTGTCAGGAACGTGCTGAAGATATCCGTCATGCTATGTTTGAATGTGGTTGTCGGAATAATGGGCCACGGGTAGGCTAACCCAGTCCAAGAACTTTTCAAGACATTGGGGCAGACTACGCCCCTCGAGACCCCAGGACGAAGTGCTGCCTTCTGAGAGTCGGCAGCGAGGCGGCCGGCTGCCCACTCGCGACCGAGTCCTAGGAACGACTTCAGGATGAGCCGACTCCTGACTGGCGACTTCCAGAGAAGCCAACCTTAGGGAGTCGGCCCGCGACGCCAACAACCCCATGCCCTCATAAAGAGGGACAGGATGGGGAGTGGCCACAGTAAGGTCCACTCCCACCCCTTTTCCAAGGGCAGGCGTGGCTACAGTACGCCGTACCCACGGAGATCTCCGCGCGGCGCGACACTGTTGCCATGTCGGCCGTGACATCAGCCCCAGGAGGCGGAGCCCTGTGCCCACGATGGCCTGTTGGTACGACCCAAGGATGATGGGTCCCACCAGTCCGCGGGCGTACGAAAGACGGAGAAAGCACCACCAGTCGGCCCAGATGGGAGTCGGCCACCAGAAGTCGGTCGGCCCCTCCCACGGGCCCCACACGCCATTAATCAGACATGACAAGTAGTGGCCACAGTGATCGCCCGCCAGACGGCGGGGCTGCCACCACGACCTCATGACCGAGCCTGCGTCATTAGAGGCACGACTACAGTAATCTGCAGCCGGCAAGACCCGCCCGCGGCAGACGCGGCCTGTCGGCTCGACACCAAGCCAGTCGGCGGGGCCCACCAGTCAGCTGGCCCCAGGAGTCGCGGATAAGACGGTGGCCAGAGAGACTGACGGCTGGGCCCGTGCCCAGCCGGATTACCATTGTACCCCTGGGGGGTAGGCCTATATAAACCCTCCAGGGCATCCATGCAAAGGGTTGGAATCCATTAGCACTAGACCAGATCATATAGGAAGGAGAGAGCTAGCCTTGCCTTCTCCTACCTCCAGGAAACAGCTCAAGGAGCAACCGTGTAAACACTTTGCCATAGTGATCATGCGGAGACCCCGTAGAGCAGCAGTAGGGGTATTATCTCCCCGGAGAGCCCTGAAGCTGGGTTAGATTCGCCGGCGTGCATGTCTTCGCCTTATCCCGTTTCCAGGCACCGGCGACGTTCTACTCGCCCCCACCATGATAAGCCATCCTTTGGCATATGTCGCACCCAACCCCCGACATTTGGCGCCCACCGTGGGGCCTGGTGCACCGTCGTCCGGAGACCTGCTTTGGACGGGAACCCTTTTTCTCCCTGGCGAGCGCAGCCAGCCCGGCACGCCAGACGGAGTTTGCGCTGACGCGCTGCACGGCGTTGAGATCGCCTGTGCGGCTAGCTGCCTCGCCGATCTTGTCGGCGAGGTTTGCCTCTCCGACGAACCTGCATCCAACGCAGGCACGGGCGGCCCTGAGAGCCTCCTTGCGGGCCTCCTCGACGAACTCCACGTCGCCGGCGAGCCTACCGTGGACTTGGAGTCTGTAGGCTCCACCGACCCGATGCTGGTCGACTCCGACATCGTGTCGCTCGACGCGTTCCCCACCAATGTGGTGGTCTACGACGAGCCTCTCCCTCGCGCGGAGAGCGACGGAAGCACCGTCACCGAGGTGCTCGTCATCGGTCATGACGAGCCTCCCGGCGGAGGAGCGCATGACCCACTTGGCGCGACACTACAAGACCTGACTGCGCATATTCCGGAAGACGCTGACGCGGAGACGTTGGAGGCGCGCCGCCTTCAGCTCGTCGAAGGCGTGAAGAAGCTGGCTAGCATGAGACGCTTGTCAGAAGCCTACCAGCGTGAGATGGATCACGCTGTGGGTGGCTCGCCAGCCCCAGCTGGGCCCAGCCGCCTTAGCGCGGTCCAGCAGCGCGGCGTGGCCTTCGCCAACCTATTCGGGGCAAGTCGCCCTATGTACGCCACGCCTGCGGAGAACATTCGAGCCGCCCAGGCGGCGGCGGACGAGCTGGACAACTTCGAGGGCGAAGAGCGCCGCCTGATGATGGAGCGAGTCCAGCGGCTCCTCAACGTGGCTGCCGCGCAGAACGAGGCCGGTTGCCGCACGGAGGCGCCGCAACGGCAAAACGACGACCTTCGCCGAGATCAAGGCGCGACGCCTCGGACGCCGACTGGCAGCGCCCGAGGAAGGAAAGACAAGGATCCGGCTGTCAGCCACAGTCGGACTCACATTACCATAGAGCGCGACCAAGACGGCCGCCCGAGAGCAGTGGAACGACGGGACGACTGTCCGCCTCCTCCTCCTCGCAAGGAAAGGCGAGTCTCCCTGCCGCCTGCTGACCATCCGACTCTCAGCGACCGCCTTGGCCGCCGAGAGGGAGTCGGAGAAAACGATGCCCGCCACCGGATTGATCGACTTCACCGATCCCTGGCGCTGGAAGAAGAAGACGAGTTGGGTCTGCCTTGTTTCGGGCCCCGCATTTGAGACGAGCCCTTTCCCAAAGGGTTCACGCTCCCAAGAGACACGCCCAAGTACACTGGCTCCGTGAAGCCGGAGGACTGGCTGGTTGACTACTCCATGGCTGTCAACATAGCGAACGGCAACAAGCGTGTCGCTATAAAATACGTTCCGCTCATGCTCCAGGGCACGGCCCGGACATGGCTGAACAGCCTGAAGCCCCGCAGCATCAACAGCTGGGTCGACTTCACCGAAGCATTGGTTCTCAACTTCACAAGCACGTACAAGCGTCCTCCCAAGCCTCGTCAGCTTTCCTTGTGCATGCAAGGCCCCAACGAGTCGACTCGCGACTACCTCACGCGTTGGGCCGAGCTTCGGAACTCCTGTGAGGGCGTGCACGAGGTGCAGGCTATCGAGTACTTCACCGCCGGGTGTAGAGAAGGCACCCTCCTCAAGCACAAGCTCCTCTGCGACGAGCCAGAAACCCTCGACGAGCTGCTGATCATAGCAGACAAGTATGCCACGGCCGACTCCTCCATGAAGGCGGAGATTCAAGTTAGCGCAACTGGCAAAGTGGCCCCTCAGGCTCCAAGAACTCTGGCAGGAGACGCCAGTTGGCGGCAACAGTAGAACGACCACAAGCGCAAGGCCCCGCAACCGGCTTCCAGCAGCCGGCAGGTCGCGACAGTTGAAGACCAGCAGCCGGATGGGCAGCCTCCACCCAAGCGACAGAAAGGTGGCAAGCCTAGCTGGTTGCCGGCTTTCTCATACGAGCAGACTCTGGATGGTCCTTGCAAGTTTCATAGCGGCGTGAAGCTGTCGAATCACACCACCCGGAAGTGCCACTGGCTCACCAGGATCGCCAAAGGAGACGGCCTCCTACCTCCCCCGCCTGCTGGGTAGCAACCTCCGCCTCCCCCCCAGCAGCCGGCTGTCAGGCCAGTCGGCGCAGTACAAGACGAGTACCCCGAAGAGCACGGAGCCTACATGATATTTACCAGCGTGGCTGATGATCAACGCAGCAGGCAGCTGCAGCGACAAGAGGTGAATGCAGTAGCATCAGAGACGCCAGAGTTCATGCACTGGTCCGAGAAGCCTATCAGCTGGAGTAGGGCTGATCACCCAGAGGTGATGCCGAGTCCGGGCTCTTATGCCTTGGTCTTGGATGCCACCTTTGCCACTGATAGACGGAGGCAGCATCATCAACATCCTGTACAAGGACACCATGGAGAAATTAGGAATCAAGCAAAGACAGCTTCAGAACAGTCGGACTGTGTTCCACGGCATTGTTCCTGGGCTTCCCTGCTCACCAATCGGCAAGATCCTGATGGACATCCTCTTTGGAGACAAAGATCACTTCCGCCGAGAGTCAGTTTGGTTTGAGGTGGTGGACCTCGAGAGCCCATACCATGCATTACTTGGCCGACCCGCCCTGGCTAAGTTCATGGCGGTCCCCCACTACGCCTACCTCAAAATGAAGATGCCCGGTTCTAGGGGGATTCTGACCGTAGCCGGCGACTACCAGAAGTCGTCTACCTGCGCGGCTGAGAGTAGTTGGCTGGCCGAGTCCCTGGTGATCGCGACCGAGAAGCGGCTCCTTAACCGGGTTGTGGCGATGGCCGGCAAGCAGCTAGAGGTGTCGCCTAACCCAAAGGAGTCGGAGGCTGAGGGTTCGTTCAAGCCGACCAAAGAGACAAAGAAGATACCCTTGGATCCAGAGCACCCAGAGAGGTACGCTGACGTAGGCGCAAACCTCGACAGCAAATAGGAAGGCGAGCTCGTCGATTTCCTCCGTGAGAATCGGGACATCTTCGCATGGTCCCCCAAAGACATGCCAGGTGTACCGACGAAATTCGCCGAGCACAAGTTACATGTTCGATCTGATGCAAAGCCGGTCAGGCAGCCCTTGCGCCGCCTATCAGAAGAAAAGAGAAGAGTTGTCGGAGAAGAGATAGCCCGACTCCTAGCAGCCGGCTTCATTATGGAAGTATTCTTTCCAGAGTGGCTAGCCAACCCGGTCCTGGTACTGAAGAAGAACAAGCAGTGGCGAATGTGTATTGACTACACAAGCCTCAACAAGGCCTGCCCCAAGGACCCGTTTGCTTTACCAAGAATTGATCAGGTGATAGACTCCATAGCCGGATGCGAGCTGTTGAGCTTTTTGGATGCATATTCAGGATATCACCAGATCAAGCTGAACCCGGCTGACAGACTGAAG
The DNA here is from genome assembly GCF_018294505.1 of Triticum aestivum. Classification (NCBI taxonomy): domain Eukaryota; kingdom Viridiplantae; phylum Streptophyta; class Magnoliopsida; order Poales; family Poaceae; genus Triticum; species Triticum aestivum. The sequence continues at coordinate 517,654,888 of NC_057812.1, forward strand.
ACCGCCTTCATCACGCTGTTTGGAGCCTTCTTCTACCTCACCATGACGTTTGGCTTGAGGAATGCCGGCGCCACCTTTTAGCGTTGCATGCAGAAGTGCCTCCTCAAGCAACTCGGCAAAAACGCCCACGTCTACGTGGACGATGTGGTGGTGAAGAAGGAAAAGCGTGGAACGCTGCTGGAAGACCTCAAGGAGACCTTTGAGAACCTGCGCCGATTCCAGATCAAGCTCAACCCTGAGAAGTGCGTCTTCGGAGTACCAGCCGGCCAACTCCTTGGCTTCCTGGTCTCTGAACGCGGCATAGAGTGCAACCCTGTAAAGATCAAGGTCATTGAGAGGATGGAGGTACCCAGCCGACTGCTGGACATGCAAAAGTTCACCGGCTGCTTGGCGTCCATCAGCCGATTCATCAGTCGGCTCGGCGAGAAAGCTCTCCCCTTATACCAGCTCATGAAGAAGACCACTTTTTTCGAGCGGAACCACAAGGCGGACGAAGCTTTTCTCCAGTTGAAGAAGATGCTGACTACTCCACCCATTCTGGCGGCTCCGACTCCTAAGGAACCTATGCTCCTGTACATCGCCGCCACCAGCCGGGTAGTCAGCACAGTCATTGTAGTGGAACGCAAGGAGGAAGGCAAGGCACTACCTGTCCAGAGACCGGTATATTACCTGAGCGAAGTACTATCGGCCTCCAAGCAGAACTACCCCCACTACCAGAAGATGTGCTACGGCGTGCACTTTGCCGCCAAGAAATTGAAGCCTTACTTTCAAGAGCATCCAATCACTGTGGTCTGCACGGCCCCACTTGCTGAGATCATCGGAAGCCGAGATGCTTCTGGCCGAGTGGCCAAATGGGCCATAGAACCGGCTCCCTACACCATCCACTACCAGCCCCGCACCGCCATCAAGTCACAAGCACTGGCCGACTTTCTCATCGACTGGGCCGAGACCCAGTACCTACCTCCAGCGCCCGACTCCACCCATTGGCGGATGCATTTCGACGGCTCCAAGATGCGCACCGGCTTGGGAGCCGACGTTGTCCTCACTTCTCCTAAAGGCGACAAGCTCAAATACGCACTGCAAATCCATTTTGCCGCCTTCAACAACGTCGCCGAGTACGAGGCGCTCATTCACGGGCTTCGGCTTGCTAAAGAACTTGGCATTCGTCGGATCCTGTGTTATGGCGACTCAGACTTAGTGGTCCAGCAGTCGTCTGGCGACTGGGACGCCAAAGATGCAAACATGGCGAGTTACCGTTTCCTCGTGCAGCAACTCAGTGGGTATTTCGAGGGGTGCGAGTTCCTCCATGTGCCAAGAAACGACAACGACCAAGCAGACGCCTTGGCACGAATCGGCTCTACCCGCCAAGCAATACCATCAGGCGTCGCCCTTCAACGCCTCCTCAAGCCGTCTGTCAAGCCTTCACCAGAATCAGACTCCATCTTCGTGCCGGCTCCTCCCAAAGAAGTCGGATCCGACTCCAGAGCCCCGACGGACGGTACGGGGATTTTGGCAGATGGCTCCAAAACCGCCATAGTCGAGGCCGGCCCAGGGACTGCAGAACCCGGCCCGGGGACTACGACGGCCGGCCCGAAGACTCCAGAACTCGGCCCAAGAGCTGCGCCAGTTGGCCCGGGGACTTCATTAATCCAGCAAGTGGTTGTTGACTCCAGCCCGCCGCCTGCCAGCCCAGCCGCCCTCGTCCAAGTCGCAGTTTTGGCAGTCGAAGAAATAGCAGCACCCTCATGGGCCCAGCCCATCCTCAAATTTCTGGTGAGCAAAGAGCTGCCGACTGATGAGACCTTAGCTTGGCAAGTACAACGCCGAGCGGCAGCCTACACCATAGTCAACAGAGAGATGGTCAGGCGCAGTGTCACTGGTGTCTACCAGCGCCGCGTAGAGCTAGAGCAAGGCCAAGCAATTCTCAAAGACACCCATCAAGGCGAGTGCGGCCACCATGCGGCTTCAAGAGCACTCGTCGCCACAGCTTTCCGACGCGGTTTATTTTGGCCAACGACCTTAGAAGAGGCCAAGGAATTGGTCCAAAAATGCAAAGGGTGCCAGAAGTTCCGCTCCAAGCCGCATCAGCCGGCTTCTGCACTCAAGACCATCCCCATTGCCTGGCCTTTCGCAGTTTGGGGTCTAGACATGGTGGGACCATTCAAGACGGCACGAGGTGGCTTAACTCACTTACTTGTCGCGGTGGACAAGTTCACCAAGTGGATAGAAGCGAAGCCAATCAAGAAACTGAACGGTCCGACTGCCGTGACTTTCATCTCTGACATCACAATTCAGTACGGCATACCACACAACATCATCACCGACAACGACACGAATTTTGCCAAAGGCGCCTTGGCCCGTTTCTGTGCGACACAGGGCATCTGACTGGACCTAGCATCCGTCGCCCATCCACAGTCAAATGGCCAGGTGGAGCGAGCAAACAGCCTCATCCTGTCCGACATCAAGCCCCAACTGATCGAGCCTCTGGAGCGCTCGGCTGGCTGCTGGCTCGACGAGTTGCCAGCTGTCCTCTGGAGTCTGCGCACGACTCCAAACAAGTCAACCGACTTCACGCCTTTCTTCCTTGTCTACGGTGCTGAAGCCGTCATCCCAACGGACATAGAGTTCGATTCCCCACGAGTCACCATGTACACCGAGGAAGAAGCAGAAGAAGCACGACAAGATGACGTCGACCAGCTGGAAGAGGGCCGGCTGTTGGCACTCAGCTGGTCTAGCATCTACCAACAGAGCCTGCGCAGATACTACAACAGGAAGGTCAGGCCGAGATCTTTCCAGGAGGGCGACCTCGTGCTCCGATTAATCCAACGAACAGCCAGCCAACACAAGTTGTCGGCACCTTGGGAAGGCCCCTTCATCATCAGCAAAGTGCTAGGCAACGACTCCTACTACCTGATCGACGCTCAGAAGCCCCAAGCACGCAAGAGGGGCGACTCCGGCGAAGAGACAGAGCGGCCATGGAATGCAAATCTCCTCCAAAAAATTTACAGTTAAACACAGTATGTATCATGCTACCTTTTGTATTAAAAGTACCAAGACTTCGGGCCCCCCGAGAAGAGCTCGGGGACTGCCCTCTTTTATCTATATGATAAGAAATATGCCGTCGAGTATATTACTCTTTGTTATGCCGTTTGGCACCGGGTTCGACTAGTCGGCCCGGGGACTGGCCGACCTGTGCTATGAAATGCTTCCTGCAGCTGGACAAGTAGTGTGTGGCGTCCAAACCGTCTCCTGCCAGAAGCCACAGCTCGTAGAGCGACTGTCTGGTGGGCAGGAGTAAGGAAGAATTGGCGTCCACGTGAAAATGGCTAAGGACTCAAAGCACAAACATAGCTTAAGGCCGGCTTCCAGCCTTTTTTCGCAAACCGACTCTTGAATAGTCGGCTTGGCGCCTTCTATCCGACTTGTTAAACAACCCTAAAAACGGCTAAGTACTTGCCTTCCCAAAGTGACCAAGAATTTGATCCAGCAGCAGTCTGCGGAGCGGCTATCTGACTGACAAAGACGGCAACTGAGGGAATACAGCAAAGGAAAAAGCCAAAAGAACAATGAGCAAGAAAGATAGAAGTCGGATGAATATTTACATAACAAAGGCCCTTGGCCGAATCTTCGAGCAGAATTTCAAAATACACCCCGCGGGTGGAATTGTGCGGATTAACGAGTTCTTCAAAAACTATTAGAACAGATAAAACAAAGACGAGGTGGCAGCCTAAGGGGCGGCAGACGGGTTTGGAGGATCGGAGGAGACGGCGGTGTCGGATGTTGGGGCGGCCGGCTGGGCGGTCTCGGCTTGAGCACCTCCGGCAGCAGTCGGCTCGGGCGGGCATGGCTCGTTGCTGGAGGCACGGTCGAGCTAAGGCTGGCCGTCCGCTCCGTCTTCCGGTGCCTCCGTCTCGCTTCCGTCCTCCGCCTCGTCTTCCTCCTCGACGCTGGAGCCAATCACCTATGCTGAGTCCTCGCTGTAGTCGGGGTTCAGCCCAAACCACTCCGGCGGCACCTCCTCGCCGTCTTCAGCCCACTCAGGGACAAATATGCTGGTGTCGGTGTACTCGGCGATTGCCGCCGCACGCTTGACAAGGGCGTCTTCCGCGGCGAGCATCTCCGGCTGGGCCTCTGACCGGAGTGTGGCCAGCCGGTCCAGGTCCAGCCCCGGATACCACGCCTTGACGAATTCCAAGGCTCGGCGTGCTCCGGCCCGGGCCAAGGAACCCTTCCAGGCCTCAAGACGGCCAGCCACGACCTCCAGCCAGTCGGCAGTCCGACTGGGGGTGCATGGAGCCTGCACGTCTGGCCACAGGGCGGCGATCACTTGGGCGCCGACACGTTGAAGCCGGTGCAACATCTGGTGGGCCGGCTGCAGGCGAGCCCCAATGCTCAGAATGTGCTCGTCAAGAGTCCGAGGGGCATCAGCGGCAATCTCTGTGCCACCCGCCCTCCGCTCCTTGCGATCGGCCTCGATAGCTTGAATGGCGGCCTACGAGTGGCCGGGGAAGAAGTCTGCCAAGACGGAAAAAATGAAGAACAAGTCAAAAAAACCAGGAGTCGGCTCGACATATAGTCGGCGGCTCGAAGAAGGAAAGCAAAGAAGCTCACCGTCGACGAGGTCCTCGATCTCGTGGAAGCCGGAGACCAGCATTGCCTCCTTGTCAGTCCAAGAGGAGCGCTCGCTCGCGAACTCAGCCAGAAGGGCGGCTTCCGCCTCTTCCGCCTCCTTCTGCGTCTTCGTAAGCAGCTCCTTCTGCTCCGCCAATTGTGCGGCCAGCAGATCGCGCTCTGCGGCGAGCTTGCTGCACTCCTCCCCTTGGCGCGCAACGCGGAGTTGGCTTCGCTCAGCTGCTGTTGAAGAGCGGCGTTGGACCCTGAAGAGAAAGAAGAAAGAAGGCGTTAAGTCATCAACGAAGAAGGTCGCCGGGGAGATCCGGCCCGATTGCTCAGCAGTCGGCTCGAATCTCGGGGACTACAGCCCGCGGGTGCGCCAGTGCGCCCCCGCAAAGAAGAAAAAGGACTCACTCAGGCTCTCCGACAAGTCGGCAGTCCGCTTGCCCAGCTCTTCAACATTCTGGTTGAAGGCGGTGACACGGAGGTTGTGATAGTCCTGCAACAAGTATTTCAGAACAAAGGTTAGTACCCGGAACTTACCAATTGGAGTTCCGGGCCGCCTGCTCAGCAGCCGGCCCAGAACTCGGGGACTACACCCAGTGGGTGCGCTGGCGCGCCCCCACAGAGAGAAACAAGAAAACAGGGACAAAGGAGAAAGCATACCCAGATGGCTGCCCGCGACGCCAGGTGCGCCTTGGTGCAGTTCTCGATGGCGTCGCTCTCAGCTCGCAGCTTCGTCTGGACATCCAGAAGCGCCTAGTTCAGCGGGCCCGTGCCGCCTCCTCATACCCACCCAATGGGCGTGGCGCTCGTCGCTTCAGCATCTGGAATCGTCGAGCTGGCGGTGTCGGTCTCCAAGGGGCGTGGCGCCGAAGTCGCCTTCTCAAGACGGCGGCGCGTTGGCGAGCCGACTTGAAGGATTAGCCTTGCCACGGCCTCGTCTTCAGTCGACGGCAGGGGCGGATCCGCCAGCTGTTTGCCTTGCGCACTTCTAGACAGCGGCGGGGGCGGCTATGGCGGCGCGACCACGTCCGACATGGAGGTGTCGCCGCCGCCTCTCTCCACGATCGGGAACTCGCCGCCGGCTTCCCCTGACTGCCCCGTGAACTCCGGGGGCGGGAGCGCGGAGTTCAAAGGGGTGACGAACACCGCCGACCACCGGGGTGCGACTTCCTTAGCCGGCTGCTTTGCCGCAGCGGCGGCCTCGGCCTCCTCCAGCTTCTTCAGGGCGGAGGCCTCCGCCTTCTCGGCCTCCGCTTTCTCCCAGCGGGCGGCCTCATCCTCCTCGCGTTTCTCCCGCGCGTTCCGCTCCATCGCCTCCCAAAGGTCGGCGGCGGGGTCAATCCGCCGAGTGGTGGCAGACGTCTCCACTGACCCCATAACGGAGGCGGCGGCAACCCTCTCAAGAGTGAGGGGAGCCCTGAGGCGAGAAAAGCATATGAAAAACTCAGACAAGATCAACAAAGAGAAAATAATGATAAGGGATGGAGGCGCTTACGCAGAGACCAGCGGCGGCTTCTTCACTTCCTCGCGGAAGCGGTTGGCTTTCGCGGCCGCCTCTTCCCGCTTGGTCGCGGCGGCCGCTCTCTTGAACTTCTTCGACCGGCCACCAAGCGTACTCGGTCCGGCCCGGCGCTTCTTCGCACCGCCTTGAGCATCCAAGCCGGCGGAGGAACTCGCGCTTGGCTGGCCGGCTTTTGGCTGGCGACGCGGGGCAACTTCTCCCTCGGCCTCGTTGTCAGGCCAGTCGGCGAAAGTGGCCGAAGGCCTGGAGCTGCCTGCTTCTCCTCCTCCTCCCTCGGCATCGGCTTCCATGGCTGCCGCCCCCAAGTCGGGATCGTCGACGTCGCTCTCCGCCCGATCGGGGACAAACTGACGAGACGGCCCCGTGGTGCCGGCCGAGGGAGGGACGCGAGGGTTCTGATTCAAAACAAAAACGGCCAGACTTGACAAGTCAGACTCGGCAGCAAAAGAAACAGAAGAAGGAAGACGACTTACAATAGGCGGGGGGTTGGCGCGCGAATACGACTCCTTGCCGAACCGCCAGTCCACCGAGAGACCACTGTTCACGATGTAGTTCACCGTGTTCGCCACCTCCGCGTGAGGCATGTCCTTGGAGCTCATCCGACTTGGGTCCCGATGACCGCTCATCTGGCAGATCAGGTGAGATCGGCCTTGGAGTGGGAGGACTCGGCGCGCCACGAAGGCGGCCAGCAAGTCGGCCCGGTCAGGCCCTCCGACTGCGTCAGCACTCGGAGTCGCGCGACGGCGGCGGCACCAGCGGGAGACAGTGTCCTGGCTCGGTGTGACCAGCTGGGGAGCCATCCAGCCGGTGTGCCGGCATCGTAAGCCGGCAGGTTGACCCAGTCGCCTTCTGGGGCGACGTTCTTCACATAAAAATATGACCGCTGCCACATCTTCACCGACTTAATCAGTGCTATGGTGGGAAACGGATTGTCGGCCACTGATCTCCGCATCGCGATGAATGCACCGCACTGGGCCGGCACACCGGCGACGTGTGTGCCGAGCTTGGATTGGAAGAACTCACCCCAAAGCTCGATGGTGGGGAGAATGCCGAGGAAGCCTTCGCACAGGGTGGCGAAGGCAGCCAGCAGCACCACCGTGTTCGGAGTAAGGTGGTGCGGCTGGAGCCCGTGGAACTCCAAGAAGGAGCAGAAGAAGCCGCTCGCCGGCAGTCCCAGGCCGCGCATGAGGTGCAAGCGGAATATGACCCACTCGCCCTCCTCCGGCGCCGGCGATATCTCTCCCTCCGGCGCGAGGCGGACCCGCACTAAGTCCCTACCAGGCAGCCGCCGTGTCTGGCGGAGGATCTCGATGTCGTCGTCGTCAACCTCGGGCCATCCCACACTCCGGAGCGAACAACAGGAGGTGTGACGGCGGAGGAGGAGCTCATCGCTGCAGGCACGGCGTGGTTCGGAGAAGCAGCGGCAAGAAGAAGAAGAAGCAAGAAGGAGCGAAAGGAAGTGGGGAGAATGGGCGCGTGTGCTTCGCCGCCCCCCTCCCCCCGCCTACTTGTAGGCTCGTGGGCTGAGAAGTCGAGGGGGCGGACATGGGATTAACTGCGCTCGGGACCCCACGACCCCCACATTTTACCACACGAAGTTACCACACGCCATAACCGCACGGGAACCCCAACCGTCGCGTGGCCGCAATGGATCCGTTCGCATGCCGAGGCACGGTAGTGGAGGGCCCCGCCTGTAGGCCTGTCCTGTTGCGCACGTGGGCGATCAGACTAGCTCCGCCACATGACGCCTCACGACGGGTCAACCACGGGCGGCAACCCGGAAGCTTATCAGGCACGCCGCCTGAACTCCGCCGCAACGTTCAAACTTTTTAGGGGCAAGTCGGCCTTGAGCAAGTCCGACTCCAACTAGTCGGCTTGACAGAAGACGGCTAGCGAAGCCCAGATCCGACCGCCGGAGAGAAGAAACTATTGAGGCTCCAGGACATGTCGCCCTCGGAGCCTCACCAGCTTCGGGGACTACTGTCGGAGTAATGGGCCACGGGTAGGCTAACCCAGGCCCAGAACCTTTCAAGACATTGGGGCAGACTGCGCCCCTCGAGACCCAAGGACGAAGTGCCGCCTTCTGAGAGTCGGCGACGAGGCGGCCGGCTGCCCACTCACGGCCGAGTCCTAGGAACGACTTCAGGATGAGCCGACTCCTGACTGGCGACTTCCAGAGAAGCCGACCTTGGGGAGTCGGCCCGCGACGCCAACAACCCCCATGCCCTCATAAAGAGGGACGTGACAGGGAGTGGCCATAGTAAGGTCCACTCCCACCCCTTTTCCAAGGGCAGGCATGGCTACAGTACGCCGTACCCATGAAGATCTCCACGCGGCGCGACACTGTTCCCATGCCGGCCCTGACATCAGCCCCAGGGGGCGGAGCCCTGTGCCCACGACGGCCTGCTGGTACGACCCAGGGATGATGGGTCCCACCAGTCGGCAGGTGTACAAAAGATGGTGAAAGCACCACCAATCGGCCCGGATGGGAGTCGGCCACCAGAAGTCGGCCGGCCCCTCCCACGGGCCCCACGCGCCATTAATCAGACACGACAAGTAGTGGCCATAGTGATCGCCCGCCAAACGGCAGGGCTGTCGCCACGACCTCATGACCGAGCATGCGTCATTAGAGGCACGGCTACAGTAATCTACAGCCGGCAAGACCCGCCCATGGCGGGCGCGACCTGTCGGCTCGACACCAAGCCAGTCGGCGGGGCCCACCAGTCGGCGGGCCCCAGGAGTCGGCGGATAAGACGACGGCCAGAGAGACTGACGGCTGGGCCCGCGTCCAGCCGGATTACCATTGTACCCCTAGGGGGTAGGCCTATATAAACCCCCCAGGGCATCCATGCAAAGGGTTGGAATCCATTAGCACTAGACCAGATCATATAGGAAGGAGAGAGCTAGCCTTGCCTTCTCCTACCTCCAGGAAACAGCTCAAGGAGCAACCGTGTAAACACTTTGCCATAGTGATCATGCAGAGACCCTGTAGAGTAGCAGTAGGGGTATTATCTCCGAGGAGAGCCCTGAAGCTGGGTAAGATTCGCCGGCGTGCATGTCTTCGCCTTATCCCGTTTCCAGGCACCGACGACGTTCTACTCGCCCCCACCATGATAAGCCATCCTTTGGCATATGTTGCACCCAACCCCCGACAGTGGTCCAGCACAGAAAGTTTTGGAGAACCTTTGTTTACTGGAGAGAAAGTGGAAAAAGCTCTCAACTTTGATATGGCTGGCTCTGCTATACTAGAGGAATTGATTTGTAGTAGGAGTGATGATCCATTATATCTTGCTCAAATCCCTGTACCATGTTTGATAGCGATGGCTAGCTGATTTTTATGGTGGGAAAGATGGCAGTGTGAAAAAGGAGAGAAGATCATGAAGCCTGATCATTCTGCCTTATCAATACAAGCTCTTGCATTGGACTTTCACCGGGCAGCTACTGTAGGTCATCCAGAAAGGAAGTGATGTGGGCTAGACCACCACTGGGTACAGTCAAATTGAATGTTGATGCATCATTTGAATACGAAGGGAATATGGCTTCCACCGGCGTAATTCTGAGAGATGATGCTGGAGATCTCATGACAGCGGAGATCTGCTACTTGAGGCCAACAATAGATGCATATACAGCAGAAGCTTTGGCGATGAAGAAGGGGTTACAACTTGCAGATTCTTTGGGCATTCATGATATATTGGTATGTGAATACCCGGTATTTCCACCTTAGGATTAATGGTCGGAGACGGAAAAAATCTAATTCATCGACTCAAACAGGGCAATGGCTGGGTGACAGATCATGACCACAAGAAGAATATTGTCCACTCGCATTTCTCTGAGATCATGAAGAGGGGTGCCCCGTGCCCAAAGACCATCAACTGGGCAGCCATTCCCCATGCTGACCATGATCTATCCATGCTTGGAGATGCAATTACAGAAGAGGAAGTGAAGGCTGCAATCTTTGCTCTCCCTAGTGACAAAGCACTGGGGCCGGATGGTTTTACAGGAAAATTCTTCAAAAGTTGTTGGGAGATCATTAAAGATGACATCTTGATCGTGATCAATAGCTTCTCCAATCTTCAAGCTAGAAATTTTCACTGGCTCAACTCGATAAATATTTCTCTCATTCCCAAGAAGGATGGAGCGGAGTAGATTTCTGACTTCCGACCAATCAGCCATATCCATGCGGTGGCCAAGCTCATTGCAAAGATTCTTGCCACTAGGCTTGCTCCCCACATGAACGACATCGTCTCCATCACCCAGAGAGCTTTCATAAAAAAAGAGGTATAAATGACAACTTTATGTATGTGCGGAATTCGGCGAGAAGATTTCACCGCACAAAAAAACCCATGCTCCTATTCAAGTTTGACATTAGGAAGGCATTCGACTCTTTTAGGTGGGACTACTTGCTGGAGATGTTGAGCCATCATGGTTTCCCTACTCGCTTCCGAGTCTGGGTTTCGGCCCTCCTCTCCTCGGCATCCTCGAGAGTCTTACTAAACGGAATTGCTGGCGACCCCATCAAGCATGGTTGTGGCCTCAGACAGGGTGACCCGCTTTCCCCTTTGCTCTTCATCCTCGCGATCGACCCGCTTCACCATATCCTCAACAAAGCCACTGCACATGGGAAGCTTCACCCCCTACCTGGGAGGCACGTGGGGATTCGTGCCTCCCTGTATGCCGATGATGCTGCTGTTTTCTGTGCCCCTTAGAAGGAGGATGTCCAATTCCTGTCCACCATGCTAGCTTCATTTGGTGAGTCCACGGGCTTGTCCACTAACTGCGCCAAGAGTATTGTTGCGCCCATCAGATGTGCCAATGTGGACCTCGATGGTATTCTTCAATCCTTCCCGGCCTGTCGTTCCTCCTTCCCTATCCACTACCTTGGTCTCCCTCTCGCGATCAAGAGACTTAAGAGGATTCACTTACAACTTCTAGAGGACAACATGGCTGGCAAATTGGTGCCTTGGAAAGGCAAGCATGTTGCTATCTCGGGTCGCATGACTTTGGTCAAAGCGGTTCTCACGGCGGTGGCCATCTATCACATCACTCCGCCGGACCTTACAGTGGAGGTCCTAAAGGCAATTGACAAGCTGCGATGTGCCTACCTTTGGGCCGGTACGGACAAGGTTACTGGTGGCAAATGTAAGGTTAATTGGGAGCAAGTTTGTAAACCAAAGGAATATGGAGGTCTTGGCATTCTAAATCTCGGCAAGTTTGCCATTGCCCTCCAACTTTTGTGGCTTTGGCTAGACTGGGATGAACCCTCAAGGGCGTGGTGCGGTCAGGAGACGTCGTGCACAAGTGCAGACCATGATCTTTTTGTGGCTGCGACCAAGGTGATGATTGGTGATGGGAATAAAGCGATTTTCTGGGAGTTGTCTTGTCTAGAGGGTATAAGACCCAAGGACATTGCACCAAAGTTCTTTGAGATTTCTCACAAGAAAGGCGGAATGGTTGCCCAGGCCTTGAGGGATCATCATTGGATAGCTCAAATTGACACCCAAAGCGGCCTCATGCTTGAGCATCTTCATCAATTCTCGGCCCTGTGGGAAAAGCTTGCGGGTGTTGTCATCCAACCGGGCGTCAAAGATAGCATTTTGTGGAAGCTCGCCAATGATGGCAACTACTCCACTAAGTCTGCATATTTGGTGCAGTTCGCTGGACTCACCCACCCTAGCTTTCAGGTCTCGGTTTGGAAGGCTTGGGCTCCTCCTAAATGCAAATTCTTCGCCTGGTTAGTCAATCAAAATAGAATTTGGACCGCGGATAGGCTGCAACGCCGAGGATGGCCAAACTGTGACCGGTGCCTGCTTTGCAATCAGGTGCAAGAATCAACAACCCACCTCCTTTTCAAGTGCAAGTTCTCTCTCCGGGTTTGGGATGAGGTGTTCTCCTGGCTCGGGCTTGCCATTCCCACGGTTACTTGGCACCAATTTGGCACAGTTAAATCTTGGTGGGATGAGCTACTCTCGAACAACACCCAACCGGTTAAGGCCTTATCTTCTCTACTACTTCTTGTGCGGTGGGAACTTTGGAAGGAACGGAATGCACGCGTCTTCAGAATCAAGGCGGCGCCGGTTGCGATCGTCACACGGATCATCAAAGAAGAAATGTCTATTTGGGCTATTGCCAGTGCTAAGAACTTGAGCAATGTAATGCCGCGAGAGTAATCCGTTTAGGCTTTTGCCGTTTGGCGACATTTCTGTAACAATACTCTCTTCTTAATTAATGAAAATGGCAAATCTTTTGCCTAGTTTCAAAAAAATGATATGTTGGTTCACTTTGCTTGTGCAGAATTGGTTAAGGAGATTCATCAAGGAGCGGTGAACTCGGTAGCAGCCCCTATCCTCAATGATTGTTTTGATACTTGTGATAATCTTGGGCATGTTGTTACTGAGCATTGCGTGTGCGAGTCGAATCGCGTGGCTCATGAGCTAGCTAGAAGGGCTAGGGTGGATCCTCCGTGTGTGTGGACAGACGAACCTCCCTCTTTTATCCATAGTCTTATGATGGATGATGTATCTTTATTTGAGATGAAATAAAACTAGCCATGATGGTATTTCCTTAGAAAAACTAGACTTCACAAAATCGGACCCTTTACGTGTGGGGACAGTGATAGACACCCCTCATTTCATGGACATTGCAACTATTGTTCTCATTTCTTCATCCTCATATCCATACTACTGTATGCAATGTGAAATTCATCTATGTACATAGCTAAAAACAAGGAAACTATCTACTCGTCATCGGATACGTTGATGACGTCCTTGCTGAAGCAGCCAGCCTCATGGTCATTGGTGGCCGGGCGAAACTCCCACACGTCCTCCTCGTTCGTGAAGAGCTGCTCACACTTCAATTCCGTCTCAGACTAGATGAACTCGAGGATGACCTGCTCCACTTCCTCCTTCGCTATGACGACCTCGAACTCCACTAGTGCGTCCTGTATGCCGCATCTGCCTGCTCCGGTGATACGTCTCCGACGTATCTTTAGCTTTTTATTGTTTCAAGCTATTATCATACCAATTTTACATATTTTTGGCAAGAACTTATATTATTTCTATTTGGACTAACCTATTAATCCAGTGTCAAAGGTCAGTTCATGTTTTCTATTGTTTTGGGAGTTTTATGTGAAAAAATCATAGAGTCGGGATGCCCTGAATTTTTTATTGAAATCATCAGAATTTTTGGCGAAAAAATCAATGCAAGACGAGGCCCATGGCCTCAAAAGGGCAGGTTAAGTAGGAAATATGCCTTAGAGGCAGTTATAAATATTATTATTTATCTCCATGTTCGTAATTATGTTTACTAGTAGAACGCCCGTGCGTTGCCACGGGCTTTTGAAAGAAAAAAGATAAGGTACTACTCACTGAGCTACTATTATCGAGAACAATGTCGTCTAAGCTAACTCACATCTTTTTTTTGACAGTCGGCTAACACACACCATATTATCAAACACAATAATCTTAGAGGACATATAGCCTGTCCCCTCAAATCTACGGACACGCCCGATCGCTGACCGAACAAGAGAGAGAAGGAAAAAAGTAACCCAACTTGACCCCTTATATCATCCCCAGTCTAGGCTATCTGCAAGCTCTCATATTCACACCAAATATGGGGAGGATATGAGGCTCATAGACGCGCACGGTCGATCCACCAAGTAGGATGTGGCCCACCCTGGACTACCTTTTCTTTCTTTTCTTTCTCTCTCTTCGTCTCCACCAAGCACATGCAAGTCATCGGATATATAAGGGAGAAAATGAGGAGTATGGTTGCATGCACGAACAAATAGACCCTCAAAACGGATAATGACTGGGCGCTTCTGTGGATTTCACAATAGACTGCATACGGAGCAAAATGAACAAACATATATACTCTAAAAGGCGTCTATATACATCCGAATCTAGTCTCTATAGTGGAATCTCTAAAAAAACTTATATTTAGGAATAGAGGGAGTATATGTCTCGTGCAGTCAGGAACTGTAGATTTTGAATAAGCTTATGCTTGTACTCATCTTCCAGTACTATATCATGAGCCAAAGTAACTAAACATCCTACATCACCTCTGGCAAATCCCAGAACCTCCAATCCTTGACGCACTAAACTGACTTTCACCACAACCAGTTATTTCCCTCATCGCTCACTCGAATGAAACAGAGAATAAAAAGAAAGCGATACAAGAACATCAAGCAATCAGATGAGGGCTATTGACAATCCATAAATCCCATGAGTCCTACTGGTGGTATACATGAATAACCAAATGCCATTTACAATTATCCTAAAGGTGGGTAAATACAAAGTTTTGTTGGGGAACGCAGTAATTTCAAAAAAAATCCTATGCACATGCAAGATCTATCATGGTGATGCATAGCAACGAGAGGGGAAGAGTGTTGTCCACGTACCCTCGTAGACCATAAGCGGAAGCGTTATGACAACACGGTTGATGTAGTCATACATCTTCACGATCCGACCGATCCTAGTACCGAAAGTACGACACCTCCGCGATCTGCACACGTTCGGCTCGGTGACGTCCCATGAACTCTTGATCTAGCTGAGTGTCGAGGGAGAGCTTCGTCAGCACGACATCGTGATGACGGTGATGATGATGCTACCATCGCAGGGCTTCGCCTAAGCACTACAATGATATGACCGAGGTGGATTATGGTGGAGGGGGGCACCGCACACGACTAAGGGATCAATGATCAACTTGTGTGTTCTAGGGTGCCCCCTGCCCATGTATATAAAGGAGCAAGGGGGAGGCCGGCCGGCCCTTGGGGCGCGCCAAGAGAGGAGGAGTCCTCCTCCTAGTAGGAGTAGGACTCCCCTTTCCTAGTCCTACTAGGAGGAGGAAGGCGGAAGGAAGGAGAGGGAGAGAAGAGAAGGAAAAGAAGGGCGCCGCCCCCTTCCATAGTCCAATTCGGACTAGAGGGGAGGGGGCACGCGGCCCTGCCTTGGCCGGTCCTCTCTCTCTCCAATAAGGCCCATGTGGCCCATTAGTTCCCCCGGGGGTTCCGATAACCCCCGACACTCCGATAATTATCCGGTGACCCCCGGAACTCATCCAGTGTCCGAATATAGTCATCCAATATATCAATCTTTGTGTCCCGATCATTTCAAGACTCCTTGTCATGTCCGTGATCATATCCGGGACTCCAAACTATCTTCGGTACATCAAAACACATAAACTCATAATACCGATCGTCACCGAACGTTAAGCGTGCGGACCCTATGGGTTGAGAAATATGTAGACATGACCGAGACACGTCTCCGGTCAATAAACAATAGCGGAACCTGGATGTTCATATTGGCTCCCACATATTCTACGAAGATCTTTATCGGTCAAACCGCATAACGATATACGTTGTTCCCTTTGTCATCGGTATGTTACTTGCCCGAGATTCGATCGTCGGTATCTCAATACCTAGTCCAATCTCGTTACCGGCAAGTCTCTTTACTCGTTCTATAATGCATCAACCCGTAACTAACAAATTAGTCACATTGCTTGCAAGGCTTATAGTGATGTGCATTACCGAGAGGGCCCAGAGATACCTCTCCGATACTCGGAGTGACAAATCCTAATCTCGATCTATGACAACTCAACAAACACCATCGGAGACACCTGTAGAGCATCTTTATAGTCACCCAGTTACGTTGTGACCTTTGATAGCACACTAAGTGTTCTTCTGGTATTCGGGAGTTGCATGATCTCATAGCATAGGAACATGTATAAGTTACAGAGAAAGCAATAGCAACAAACTAAACGATCATCGTGCTAAGCTAACGGATGGGTCAAGTCAATCACATCATTCTCATAAATGTGATCCTATTAATCAAATGACAACTCATGTCAATGGTTAGGAAACATAACCATCATTGATTCAACGAGCTAGTCAAGTAGAGGCATACTAGTGACATTCTGTTTGTCTATGTATTCACACATGTACTAAGTTTCCGGTTAATACAATTCTAGCATGAATAATAAACATTTATCATGATATAAGGAAATATAAATAAAAACTTTATTATTGCCTCTAGGGCATATTTCCTTCAGTCTCCCACTTGCACTAGAGTCAATAATCTAGATTACATTGTAATGATTCTAACACCCATGGAGTCTTGGTGTTGATCATGTTTTGCTCGTGAGAGAGGCTTAGTCAACGGGTCTGCAACATTCAGATCCGTATGTATTTTGCAAATCTCTATGTCACCCTCCTTGACTTGACCGCGGATGGAATTGAAGCGTCTCTTGATGTGCTTGGTTCTCTTGTGAAATCTGGATCCCTTTGCCAAGGCAATTGCACTAGTGTTGTCACAAAAGATTTTCATTGGACCCGATGCACTTGGTATGACACCTAGATCGGATATGAACTCCTTCATCCAGACTCCTTCATTTGCTGCTTCCGAAGCAGCCATGTACTCCACTTCACATGTAGATCCCGCCATGATGCTCTGCTTGGAACTGCACCAACTGACAGCTCCTCCATTTAATGAAAATACGTATCCGGTTTGTGACTTAGAGTCATCCGGATCAGTGTCAAAGCTTGCATTGACGTAACCATTTACGACGAGCTCTTTGGCACCTCCATAAATGAGAAACATATCCTTAGTCCTTTCCAGGTATTTCAGGATGTTCTTGACCGCTGTCTAGTGATCCACTCCTAGATTACTTTGGTACCTCCCTGCTAAACTAATAGCAAGGCACACATCAGGTCTGGTACACATCATTGCATACATGATAGAACCTATGGCTGAAGCATAGGGAATGACTTTCATTTTCTCTCTATCTTTTGCAGTGGTTAGGCATTGAGTCTGACTCAACTTCACACCTTGTAACATAGGCAAGAACCCTTTCTTTGCCTGATCCATTTTGAACTTCTTCAAAACTTTATCAAGGTATGTGCTTTGTGAAATCCAATTAAGCGTCTTGATCTATCTCTATAGATCTTGATGCCCAATATATAAGCAGCTTCACCGAGGTCTTTCATTGAAAAATTCTTATTCAAGTATCCTTTTATGCTATTCAGAAATTTAGTATCATTTCCGATCAACTATATGTCATCTACATATAATATCAGAAATGCTACAGAGTTACCACTCACTTTCTTGTAAATACAGGCTTCTCCAAAAGTTTGTATAAAACCATATGTTTTGATCGCACTATAAAAGCATATATTCCAACTCCGAGAGGCTTGCACCAGTCCATAAATGGATCGCTCGAGCTTGCACACTTTGTTAGCACCTTTTGGATCGACAAAACCGTCTGGTTGCATCATATACAACTCTTCTTTAAGATATCCATTAAGGAATGCAGTTTTGAAATCCATTTGCCAAATTTCATAGTCATAAAATGCGGCAATTGCTAACATGATTCGGACGGACTTAAGCATCGCTATGGGTGTGAAGGTCTCAACGTAGACAACTCCTTGAACTTGTTGAAAACCTTTCGCAACAAGTTGAGCTTTGTAGATAGTAACATTACCATCAGCGTTAGTCTTCTTCTTGAAGACCCATTTATTCTCTACGACTTGCCGATCATCGGGCAAGTCAGCCAAAGTCCACACTTTGTTCTCATACATGGATCCCATCTCAGATTTCATGGCCTCAAGCCATTTTGCGGAATCTGGGCTCATCATCGCTTCCTCATAGTTCGTAGGTTCATCATGGTCAATTAACATGACCTCCAGAACAGGATTACCGTACCACTCTGGTGCGGGTCTCACTCTTGTTAACCTACGAGGTTCGGTAGTAACTTGACCAGAAGTTTCATGATCATCATCATTTGCTTCCTCACTTACTGGTGTAGGAATCACTGGAACTCATTTCAGTGATGAACTACTTTCCAATAAGGGAGCAGGTACAATTACCTCATCAAGTTCTACTTTCCTCCCACTCACTTCTTTCGGGAGAAACTCCTTCTCTAGAAAGGATCCATTCTTAGCAACGTATATCTTGCCTTCGGATCTGTGATAGAAGGTGTACCCAATAGTCTCCTTTGGGTATCCTATGAAGACACATTTCTCCGATTTGGGTTCGAGCTTATCAAGTTGAAGTTTCTTCACATAAGCATCGCAGCCCCAAACTTTAAGAAACGACAACTTGGGTTTCTTGCCAAACCACAGGTCATAAGGTGTCGTCTCAATGGATTTAGATGGTTCCCTATTTAACGTGAATGCAGCTGTCTCTAAAGCATAACCCCAAAATGATAGCGGTAAATCAGTAAGAGACATCATAGATCGCACCATATCTAGTAAAGTACGATTACGACATTCGGACACACCATTACGCTATGGTGTTCCGAGTGGCGTGAGTTGTGAAACTATTCTGCATTGTTTCAAATGAAGATCAAACTTGTAATTCAAATATTCTCCTTCACGATCGGATCGCAGGAACTTTATTTTCTTGTTACGATGATTTTCCACTTCACTCTAAAATTCTTTGAACTTTTCAAATGTTTCAGACTTATGTTTCATTAAGTAGATATACCCATATCTACTCAAATCATCTAGGAAGGTGAGAAAATAACGGTATCCGCCGCGAGCCTCAATGTTCATTGGACCACATACATCAGTATGTATGATTTCCAATAACTCTGTTGCTCGCTCCATTGTTCCGGAGAATGGAGTTTTAGTCATCTTGCCCATGAGGCATGGTTCGCAAGTACCAAGCGATTCATAATCAAGTGTTTCCAGAAGTCCATCAGAATGGAGTTTCTTCATGCGCTTTACACCAATATGACCCAAACGGCAGCGCCACAAATAAGTTGCACTATCATTATCAACTCTGTATCTTTTGGCTTCAATACTATGAACATGTGTATCACTACTATCAAGATTTAGTAAAAATAGACCACTCATCAAGGGTGCATGACCATAAAAGATATTACTCATATAAATAGAACAACCATTATTCTCTGATTTAAATGAATAACCGTCTCGCATCAAACAAGATCCAGATATAATGTTCATGCTCAACATTGGCACCAAATAACAATTATTTAGGTAAAAAACTAATCCCGAAGGTAGATGTAGAGGTAGCATGCTGACGGTGATCATATCGACTTTGGAACCATTTCCCACGCGCATCGTCACCTCGTCCTTAGCCAATCTTCGCTTAATTCTTAGCCCCTGTTTCGAGTTGCAAATGTTAGCAACTGAACCAGTATCAAATACCCAGGAACTACTGCGATCATTAGTAAGGTACACATCAATAACATGTATACCAAATATACCTTTCACTTTGCCATCCTTCTTCTCCGCCAAATACTTGGGGCAGTTCCGCTTCCAGTGACCAGTCCCTTTGTAGTAGAAGCACTCAGTCTCAGGCTTGGGTTTCTTCACTTGAGCAGCAACTAGCTTGCTGTTCTTCTTGAAGTTCCCCTTCTTCTCTTTACCCTTTTCCTTGAAACTGGTGGTCTTGTTGACCATCAACACTTGATGCTCCTTCTTGATTTCTACCTCCGCAGCCTTTAGCATTGCGAAGAGCTCAGGAATCGTCTTATCCATCCCTTGCATATTATAGTTCATCACGAAGCTCTTGTAGCTTGGTGGCAGTGATTGAAGAACTCTGTCAATGACACTATCATCAGAAAGATTAACTCCCGGCTGAGTCAAGTGGTCGTGGTACCCAGACATTCTGAGTATGTGTTCACTGATAGAACTATTCTCCTCCATTTTGCAGCTGTAGAACTTATTGGAGACTTCATATCTCTCAATCCAGGCATTTGCTTGAAATATTAACTTCAACTCCTGGAACATCTCATATGCTCCATGACGTTCAAAACGTCGTTGAAGTCCCGCTTCTAAGCCGTAAAGCATGGCACACTTAACTATCGAGTAGTCATCAGCTTTGCTCTGCTAGGTGTTCACAACATCTGGCATTGCTCGTGCAGCAGGTTTGTCACCTAGCGGTGCTTCCAGGACGTAATTCTTCTGTGCAACAATGAGGATAATCCTCAAGTTACGGACCCAGTCCGTGTAGTTGCTACCACCATCTTTCAACTTAGCTTTCTCTAGGAACGCATTAAAATTCAACGGAACAACAACACGGGCCATCTATCTACAAAAACATAGACATGCAAAATACTATCAGGTACCAAGTTCATGATAAATTAAAGTTCAATTAATCAAATTACTTAAGAACTCCCACTTAGATAGACATCTCTCTAATCATCTAAGTGATCACTTGATCCATATCAACTAAACCATGTCCGATCATCACGTGAGATGGAGTAGTTTTCAATGGTGAACATCACTATGTTGATCATATCTACTATATGATTCACACTCGACCTTTCGGTCTCAGTGTTCCGAGGCCATATCTGCATATGCTAGGCTCGTCAAGTTTAACCCGAGTATTCTGCTTGTGCAAAACTGGCTTGCACCCGTTGTATGTGAATGTAGAGCTTATCACACGAGATCATCACGTGGTGTCTCGGCACGACAAACTGTAGCAACGGTGCATACTCAGGGAGAACACTTATACCTTGAAATTTAGTGAGAGATCATCTTATAATGCTACCACCGAACTAAGCAAAATAAGATGCATAAAGGACAAACATCACATGCAATCAATATAAGTGATATGATATGGCCATCATCATCTTGTGCTTTGATCTCCATCTCCAAAGCACCGTCATGATCACCATCATCACCGGTTCGACACCTTGATCTCCATCGAAGCATCGTTGCTGTCTCGCCAACTATTGCTACTACGACTATCGCTACTGCTTAGTGATAAAGTAAAGCAATTACATGGCGATTGCATTTCATACAATAAAGCGACAACCATATGGCTCCTGCCAGTTGCCGATAACTGTGTTACAAAACATGATCATCTCATACAATAAAATTTAGCATCATGTCTTGACCATATCACATCACAACATGCCCTGCAAAAACAAGTTAGACATCCTCTACTTCGTTGTTGCAAGTTTTACGTGGCTGCTATGGGCTGAGCAAGAACAGTTCTTACCTACGCATCAAAATCCACAACACGGTATAGTGATTGCTTTTTGATCTTCAGAAAGAACCCTGTTCATTGAATCCGATTCAACTAAAGTTGGAGAAACTGACACCCACTAGCCACCTGTGTGCGAAGCACGTCGGTAGAACCAATCTTGCGTAAGCGTACGCGTAATGTCGGTCTGGGCCGCTTCATCCAACAATACCGCCGAATTAAGAATCAACTAGTGACGGCAAGCAATATGTATATACCCACGCCCAAAAGTCCGTTGTATTCTACTCGTGCATATAACATCTACGCATAAACCAGGCTCGGATGCCACTGTTGGGGAACACAATAATTTCAAAAAAATTCCTACGCATATGCAAGATCTATCATGGTGATGCATAGTAACGAGAGGGGAAGAGTGTTGTCCACTTACCCTCATAGACTGTAAGCGGAAGCGTTATGACAACGCGGTTGATGTAGTCGTACGTCTTCACGATCTGACTAATCCTAGTACCGAAAGTATGGCACCTCTGCGATCTGCACACGTTCGGCTCGGTGACGTCCCACGAACTCTTGATCTAGCTGAGTGTCGAGGGAGAGCTTCGTCAGCACGACGGCGTGATGACAGTGATGATGATGCTACGATCACAGGGCTTCGCCTAAGCACTACCATGATATGACCGAGGCGGATTATGGTGGAGGGGGGCACCGCACACAGCTAAGGGATCAATGATCAACTAGTGTGTTCTAGGGTGCCCCGCTGCCCCCGTATAGAAAGGAGCAAGGGGGTGAGGCCGGTCGGCCCTTGGGGCGCGCCAGGATAGGAGGAGTCCTCCTCCTAGTAGGAGTAGGACTCCCCTTTCCTAGTCCTACTAGGACGAGGAAGGGGGAAGGAAGGAGAGGGAGAGAAGAGAAGGAAAAGGGGGGCGCCGGCCCCCCTTCCCTAGTCCAATTCGGACTAGAGAGGAGGGGCGCATGGCCCTGCCTTGGCCGGCCCTCTCTCTCTCCACTAAGGCCCAGGTGGCCCATTAGTACCCCCGGGGGTTTCGATAACTCCCCGACACTCCGATAATTATCCGGTGACCCCCGGAACTCATTCGGTGTCCGAATATAGTCATCCAATATGTCAATCTTTATGTCTCGATCATTTCGAAACTCCTTGACATGTCCGTGATCATATCCGGGACTCCGAACTATCTTCGGTACATCAAAACTCATAAACTCATAATACTGATCGTCACCGAATGTTAAGCGTGCGGACCCTATGGGTTCGAGAAATATGTAGACATGACCGAGACACGTCTCCGGTCAATAACCAATAGCGGAACCTGGATGTTCGTATTGGCTCCCACATATTCTATGAAGATCTTTATCGGTCAAACCGCGTAACGATATACGTTGTTCCCTTTGTCATCGGTATGTTACTTGCACGAGATTCGATCGTCGGTATCTCTATACCTAGTTCAATCTCGTTACCGGCAAGTATCTTTACTCGTTCTGTAATGCATCATCCCGTAACTAACTCATTAGTCACGTTGCTTGCAAGGCTTATAGTGATGTGCATTACCGAGAGGGCCCAAAGATACCTCTTCGATACTCGGAGTGACAAATCATAATCTCGATCTATGCCAACTCAACAAACACCATCGGAAACACCTGTAGAGCATCTTTATAGTCACCCAGTTACGTTGTGACCTTTGATAGCACACTAAGTGTTCCTCCGGTATTCGGGAGTTGCATGATCTCATAGTCATTGGAACATGTATAAGTTATGGAGAAAGCAATAGCAACAAACTAAACGATCATCGTGCTAAGCTAATGGATGGGTCAAGTCAATCACATCATTCTCTAATGATGTGATCCCGTTAATCAAATGATAACTCATGTCTATGGTTAGGAAACATAACCATCATTGATTCAACGAGCTAGACAAGTAGAGGCATACTAGTGACATTATGTTTGTCTATGTATTCACACATGTACTAAGTTTTCGGTTAATACAATTCTAGCATGAATAATAAACATTTATCATGATATAAGGAAATATAAATAACAACTTTATTATTGCCTCTAGGGCATATTTCCTTCAAGTTTAACCAAAGCACATCTTACAACCACATATTAGAGGTTCGATATATTTCAAGCCAATTGCAAAAAATGATGAACATTCTGACTACACTAAGAGAAAGGACGCGGCGTGATGTGAAACATATACTGACATTGCGTCATGTAAAGGGTTAGTGGTGGTACTGATTATTCTATTGTTATTAGCAAATCCATTTAGAGACCATGGATGACTAATACGATATTGCAATCAATATGTAATTAGAGAGACCAAAAGTCTCTTTTTAACCAGAAAGTCCTTGCGCTGGAATTCAGACAAACCCCTTAATAACATGACCAAATTTGTTTTGGCTTTGTTTATCACATATCAAGTACAAACCAGCAGACATACAGACTTATGAAGGTGATAAGAAATCATCAAACTTCCGTGAACTTGAAACTAAAAGTCCAATAGAGGAGCGAGGAACTAACCTTGTTATTATTTCTCTGACTACACTAAGAGAAAGGATGCGGCGTGATGTGAAACATATGCTGACATTGCATCATGTAAAGGGTTAGTGGTGGTACTGATTATTCTGTTGTTATTAGCAAATCCTTTTAGAGACAATGGATGACTAACACGATGTTGACATCAATTTGTGATTAAAGAGACCCAAAGTCCCTTATTTTTAAAAGTCCTTGTGCTGGAGTTCAGACAAACCCCTCAATAACATGACCAAATTTGTTTTGGCTCTGATTATCACATATCAAGTAAGAACCAGCAAACATACAGACTTATGAAGCTGATACAGACTTATGAAGCTGATAAGAAATCATCAAAGTTATGTGAACTTGAAACTAAAAGTATAACAGAGGAGTGAGGAACAAACCTTGTTATCATTTCTCTGAAGTCTGAACCTCGCCTAGTTCTTGGTCCAATGTGAGTATGCTTCAGAGATAATGATTTCTTATGTAACATGCACTTTCACATATGAAAGAGCTACAAAATATGTTGACTGACCGTGCACTTCATAAATCAAGCAGATAAAAATTATTTATGTCGTCAATATAGAAGACTAAACGTTAGTTCAAATTGAATAATACAACAGAATTGTCATTTCCGACTTTTCATTCATCACTGAATAAAAAAGGGACAATGTCCATTGACCATGCAAATGTGCTGACCATGGGATATTTAGGCTGACGTAGATTGGAAATCAAAGCTACAAACTGACTAAGCAAGTTAGGGATACATCAGAAATACGCTAAAAAGCAATGAAAAACAAATCGGAAGCAACTCACGACCCCACGAATTCGTATTCTCATTGAGCAAGTGAGTGACGCTGCCATGGCAGGCTAGCACCGAGGGACAACAGCGGCAACCGCCTTCCCATCTAGTGAAGTGTCGAACCCAGAATCTTCAAGTCAAATAAACGGGTATATTAAATTTTGTCATGGATAGCTATGTAATATGCATTAGAGTAAATAATTTTCTATGTTGAGCTTCCAAATCATCTCCTATATTGAAATCCTGGACAATGCAACGTTAAAATGGAATAGCCTATGAGATACTCCCTCTGTCTCAAAATAAGTGTCTCAAGCTTAGTACAAAGTACAAAGTTGAGACACTTATTTTGGGACGGAGGGAGTACTAAGCATGCCTTGCCATTTGACTGAACTTCTCTAAACCTTGTTCTCGTACTACAGTCAAAAAATATTTGCACACATGATAAATTTTCACATTCGTTGAGGAAAATACATCAAAAGCTGCTGCTATATACTAGGTTAAGTGGACGGAAAAAAAATCACAAATCTATACCAAAATAATTTGTATATAGCCATAAAACAGAATTCATTGCAAGAAGATGTTACATACCTTGACCTACAGCAGCAACAGCAGCCAAACACCAACAAAGAGCACCTTCAGCGAGTAGAGCAAGCAGCGTGTGGCAAGGGGAAGTGGCACCACTTGACCACCATACAACACTCATCATCAGGTCAATGTACACTACCCAAGCCTCAAACTCTCGGTCCATCTCTTCTGTCAATTTATTGAGTTGAATTGATGCTCTTGGTTAGTGAGAGGCAAGATCCATGGAGGTAGATTGGATATAGGGGTTAGAACTTGGTCTCGAACTTGGTGTCAGGACGTTTTGGGCGCAGCCGGGGCGTAAACCATCAACAACCATATTCCTTGTGCTGAAAACATAGTCATGTACCGTTGTAAATACAATCATAATAAAACGGCTCTAATGTCGTTCATTACCAGTCTCAATTCCCCTAACTGAGGGTTGCAACTTGCAACTTCAAGAATCATGCTAATAAAATCATACCGCGAGTGTTTTGCCATCACGGGTGACGTCCCTGTCATGGAAGCACCACCTGTCAACTCCAAGCTTATCCATGAACTCAAATTGAGATATCACCAAAACAGAAATCTAAGCATAAGTTGTTGATTCCAGCCATGGACCTAAAACACAAGATCAGGTAATTCCCATACTTCTTCTCTTAGCCATGGCCAGGGAATTCGTGCCATCCTCCCAAGGCCAGTTCTCTATAGGTGCACCAAAAGGATCTCCTCTAGTACCCCGGAACATATGCCAGAATGCCACACTGAACTACAACCTAACCTGTAGCACAAACAAATATATAATCCTAGTGCAGCACATGATGTACAAATAAATTAAAAGGATATATACCAAAAAGGCATAGTTCTGCAAATCATACTTACATTTTCTTTACAAGAATCACTTCCTCCACGTTATACCACTTGTAAGAAAGCGGCCTCTTGCTAGTTGGACCATGCAGTACATTTTTTCGAGGACAAATGTTAAACTAGAACCAACCTTTTAACAACAATTAATCAGTTCAGTTCAAGGTCAATGGCCTCTCACCTCATAGTTGATCTTGGTAATGCCCAGGAAGAACTCGCCCTCCCAATCATCGTAAGAGGCATCGCTGCACTTGGCATCGATGTCGGCTCAACAGGTTACCTGTGCGGCGATCTGCAAGGAGCAACCAAATCAGAACTAGGATCGTGTTAAGTTCATAGATCAAATCATGGGCATCATTCAAAGAAGGAAAATGCCACGAAGTTAGCAATCCCCCGCTCACCGCAGCAGATGGACCACAAAGAAAGAAAAGAAAAAGTTGGGCCAGAACACCTGCATCACGAAATCGGAACCAAGAACAACACACACTGCTCACTGGATTGATGGGCTTTGGGTGCCGCCTCTCCTCTACCTGGTCTCCCGGCGTCCACTGGATTCTGCTCCACCATCTCGATCGTCTCCCTTGGCACCAAATTCTACACACCTCCCATCCTTCTCCTCCTCACACGTGCTCCATAGTGCCCAATCTGCACGTGATTTAGACAGACTAAAAAATAGGTTCACTTTCTTGCGACAAACTAAAAATTACAGTACATAGTTCATCATCCAGATAGTTCAGAGACATAGTAAAAATCACAATACACCAATGGATAGTTGTGTTGTGAAAACATTGATTAGTTTACCAAACAAATAGTGAAGCTTTGAATCTTTCTCAACACATCAAACAAATCTCTGTTGATATCTCCTCTCTGAATAAGATTACCCCAAAAGAGTGCCCCAATAGTATCTCATACAAAAAGCACATAACATACAAAAAGCACCTAGATGGTCCGCAATGATGTCGTCAGAGGCTCCTGAAGGGGATCGGCGTCGGATCCTAGACGTGATCGGCGGCGGCTCCTCAACAGGATCGGCGGCGTCTCCTGAAGTGGATTGACTTGGTAGCGAGACGATCGATGGCTCCCTTCGAGGTAGCACAGGGATCAGCGGCAGATTGATGTGCGAGGACGGCGACGAAGGGATGGATCGGCGGTGACTTGATGTGCGAGGGCGGCGGCGAACAGATCTACTGTGGCGTCGCTCGAGGGCACCCTGGAGGCTTCGCTCGCTCATTCACACGTTGCGAGTCCCAAACTATTTTTTGGGCTGCGTGCGTGGGTGGGTTTAGGGAGGGGACAAAAAACCGGTTGAAAATAAACTGTACGAAAGTGGTGGGCCAAGAAAAAACTTGGATGCAATCCTACCAACTGCTCCATTAGAAGTAGAGATATTCCATGCTATAACTGCTATGGTTCTCGAGTCTACAATAACCACGAGGCTTGGAGGTAAACTAGATCATATGCACGTGTGGAATAATAAACGGTAAATTGATAACTCACAAGTATAGGGGGTCAATCGTAGTCCTTTCGATAAGTAAGAGTGTCGAACCCTACGACGAGAAGAAGTAAATGACAAGTGGTTTTCAGCAAGGTATTTTCTATAAGCACTGAAATAGTCGGTAACAGTAGTTTGATAGCAAGATAATTTGTAACGGACAAGTAACGATAACGGTAAATAAAGTGCAACAAGGTAGCCCAATCCTTTTGGCAAAGGACAGGCCAAAACGGTCTCTTATAATAAGAAAAGTGTTCTTGAGGGCACACGGGAATTTCATCTAGTCACATTCATCATGTTGGTTTGATTTGTGTTCGCTACTTTGATAATTTGATATGTGGGTGGACCAGTGCTTGGGTGTTGTTCTTACTTGAACAAACCTCCCACTTATGATTAACCCCCTCGCAAGCATCCGCAACTACAAGAAAAGTATTAAGATAAAATCTAACCATAGCATTAAACATTTGGATCCAAATCGGTCCCTTAAGAAGTAGTGCATAAACTAGGGTTTAAGCTTCTGTCACTCTAGCAACCCATCATCTAATAACTACTCCACAATGCATTCTCTTAGGCCCAAAGATGGTGAAGTGCCATGTAGTTGACGTTCACATGACACCACTAAGGGAATCACAACATACATATCATCAAAATATCGAACACATATCAAGTTCACATGATTACTTGCAACATGACTTCTCCTGTGACCTCAAGAATGAAGGTAACTACTCACAAGTGATATTCATGCTCAAGATCAGAGTGGTATTAAATAGCATAGTGGATCCAAACATATAATCTTCCACCAAATAAACCTTATAGTAATCAACTACAAGATGTAATCAGCACCACTAGTCACTCACAGGTACCAATCTAAGGTTCCAGTACAAAGATTGAACACAAGAGATGAACTAGGGTTTGAGAGGAGATGTTGTTGTTGAAGATGTTGATGGGGATTGGCCTCCCAAAGATGAGAGGGTTGTTGGTGATGACGATGGCTTCGATTTCCCCCTCCGGGAAAGAAGTTCCCCCAGCGGAATCGCTCCGCTGGAGGGCAAAAGTGCTCCTGCCCAAGTTCCGTCTCGAGACGGCGGCACTCCATCCCGAAAGTCCTCCCCTTATTTTTTCTAGGTCAAAATGACTTATATACTAGAAGATGGGCACCGGAGGTGGGCTGGGCTGACCATAACCCACTAGGGCGCGCCTGCGGGGCCTAGCGCGCCCCGGTGTCATGTGGTCACCAGGTGGCCCCCCTCTGGTAGTTATTTGCTCCAGTATTTTTTATATATTCCAAAATAATTCTTCATAAATTTTTAGCTCATTTGGAGATGTGCATAATAGGTATCTCGGACGTAGCCTTTTGCTACTTCTTGAGCTTGCTTTGGTTTTTCCCTTGAAGAGGAAAGGGTGATGCAACAAAGTAGAGATAAGTATTTCCCTCAGTTAGAGAACCAAGGTATCATTCCAGTAGGATACAACCCACAAATCACCAATACTTGCACAAACAATCAAACAACTTGCACCCAACGCGACAAAGGGGTTGTCAATCCCTTCACGGTTACTTGCAAAAGTGAGATCTGATAGAGATAGAGAAAAGTAAATATTTTTTCTATTTTTGGTTTATAGATCGGAAAGTAAAAGATTGCAAAATAGTAGATCAGAAACTAATATGATGGAAAATAGACCCGGGGGCCATAGGTATCACTAGAGGCTTCTCTCAAGATAGCAAATAATATGGTGGGTGAACAAATTTCTGCTGAGCAATTGATAGAAAAGCGCAAAGTTATGGCGATATCTAAGGCAATGGTTATGAAATATAGGCATCACGTCCGTGTCAAGTAGACCGAAACGATTATCCATCTACCACTATTACTCCACACACCGACCGACTCCTGCCTGCATCTAGAGTATTAAGTTCATGAAGAACAGAGTAACGCATTAAGTAAGATGACATGATGAAGAGGAAAACTCAAGCAATATGATGAAAACCCCATCTCTTTATCCTCGATGGCAACAATACAATATGTGCCTTTGGTGCCCCTGCTGTCACTAGGAAAGGACACCGCAAGATTGAACCCAAAGCTAAGCACTTCTCCCATTGCAAGAAAAACCTATCTAGTTGGCCAAACCAAACCAATAGTTTGAAGAGAATTACAAAGATATCAAATCATGCATATAAGAATCCAGAGAAGATTCATAGATAAGTTGATCATAAATCGACAATTATGTGGGTCATTTTGGTGGAAAGCAAATTTGAAATTGTTGGACCAATTCAAGTCCATGGCAAGTGCTACCTCTTGAGCACTTGCGTTGGTTTTCCCTAGAAGAGGAAAGGGTGGTGCAGCAAAGTAGCGTAATTATTTCCCTCAGTTTTTGAGAACCAAGATATCAATCCAGTAGGAGGCTACGCGCGAGTCCCTCGCACCTACACAAAACAAATAAATCCTCGCAACCAACACGGTAAGGGGTTGTCAATCCCTACACGGTCACTTACAAGAGTGAGATCTGATAGATATGATAAGATAATATTTTTGGTATTTTTATGATAAAGATGCAAAGTAAAATAAAAGCAAAGGAAATAACTAAGTGTTGGAAGATTAATATGATGAAGATAGACCCGGGGGACATAGGTTTCACTAGTGGCTTCTCTCAAGAGCATAAGTATTTTACGGTGGGTGAACAAATTACTGTTGAGCAATTGACAGAATTGAGCATAGTTATGAGAATATCTAGGTATGATCATGTATATAGGCATCACGTCCAAGACAAGTAGACCGACTCCTGCCTGCATCTACTACTATTACTTCACACATCGACCGCTATCCAGCATGCATCTAGAGTATTAAGTTCATAAGAACATAGTAACGCTTTAAGCAAGATGACATGATGTAGAGGGATAAACTCATGCAATATGATGAAAACCTCATCTTGTTATCCTCGATGGCAATAATACAATACGTGCCTTGCTGCCCCTACTGTCACTGGGAAAGGACACCGCAAGATTGAACCCAAAGCTAAGCACTTCTCCCATTGCAAGAAAGATCAATCTAGTAGGCCAAACCAAACTGATAATTTGAAGAGACTTGCAAAGATAACCAATCATACATAAAAGAATTCAGAGAAGATTCAAATATTGTTCATAGATAAACTTGATCATAAACCCACAATTCATCGGTCTCAACAAACACACCGCAAAAGAAGATTAACATCGAATAGATCTCCACAAGAGAGGGGAGAACTTTGTACTGAGATCCAAAAAGAGAGAAGAAGCCATCTAGCTAATAACTATGGACCCGAAGGTCTGAGGTAAACTACTCACACTTCATCGGAGAGGCTATGGTGTTGATGTAGAAGCCCTCCATGATCGATGCCCCCTCCGGCGAAGCTCTGGAATAGGCCCCAAGATGGGATCTCGTGGATACAGAAAGTTACGGCGGTGGAATTAGGGTTTTGGCTCCGTATCTGATCGTTTGGGGGTACGTAGGTATATATAGGAGGAAGGAGTACGTCGTTAGAGCAACAGGGGGCCCATGAGGGTGGAGGGCGCGCCTGGGGGGGGGGGGGGGTAGGCGTGCCGCCCTACCTCATGGCTTCCCTATTGGTTGCTTGACGTAGGGTCCAAGTCTCCTGGATCTTGTTCGTTCCAAAAGTCACGTTCCTAAAGGTTTCATTCCGTTCGGACTCCGTTTGATATTCCTTTTCTTCGAAACCCTAAAATAGGCAAAACAACAACAATTCTGGGCTGGGCCTCTGGTTAATAGGTTAGTCCCAAAAATAATATAGAAGTGAATAATAAAGCCGAATAATGTCCAAAACAGAAGATAACATAGCATGGAGCAATAAAAAATTATAGATACGTTGGAGACGTATCAAGCATCCCCAAGCTTAATTCCTGCTCATCCTCGAGTAGGTAAATGATAAAAACAGAGTTTTTGATGTGGAATGCTACTTGGCATAATTTCAATGTAATTCTTCTTAATTATGGTATGAATATTTAGATCCGAAAGATTCAAGACAAAAGTTTAATATTGACATAGAAATAATAATACTTCAAGCATATTAACTAAGCAATTATGTCTCTTCAAAATAACATGGCCAAATAAAGTTATCCCTACAAAATCATATAGTCTGGCTATGCTCTATCTTCACCACACAAAGTATTTAAATCATGCACAACCTCGATGACAAGCTAAGCAATTGTTTCATACTTTTGACATTCTCAAACTTTTTCAATCTTAACGCAATACATGAGCGTGAGCCATGGACATAGCACTTTAGGTGGAATAGAATGGTGGTTGTGGAGAAGACAAAAGGGAGAAGATAGTCTCACATCAACTAGGCGTATCAACGAGCTATGGAGATGCCCATCAATAATATCAATGTGAGTGAGTAGTGATTGCCATGCAACAGATGCAGTAGAGCTATAAGTATATGAAAGCTCAAAAAGAAACTAAGTGGGTGTGCATCCAACTTGCTTGCTCACGAAGACCTAGGGCATTTTGAGGACGCCCATCATTGGAATATGCAAGCCAAGTACTATAATGAAAATTCCCACTAGTATATGAAAGTGATAACAAAGGAGACTCTCTATCATGAAGATCATGGTGCTACTTTGAAGCACAAGTGTGGTAAAAGGATAGTAGCATTGTCCCTTCTCTCTTTTACTCTCATTTTTTTATTTTTTTATTTTTTATTTGGGCTTCTTTGGCCTCTT
This sequence comes from Triticum aestivum, assembly GCF_018294505.1. Classification (NCBI taxonomy): domain Eukaryota; kingdom Viridiplantae; phylum Streptophyta; class Magnoliopsida; order Poales; family Poaceae; genus Triticum; species Triticum aestivum. The sequence continues at coordinate 517,686,928 of NC_057812.1, forward strand.
TTTATTTTATTTTATTTTTCGTTCGAAGTCTCATCCCGGCTTGTGGGGGAATCATAGTCTCCATCATCCTTTCCTCACTTGGTACAATGCTCTAATAATAATGATCATCACACTTTTATTTACTTGCAACTCAACAATTACAACTCGATACTTAGAACAAAATATGACTCTATGTGAATACCTCCGGTGGTGTACCGGGATATGCAATGAATCAAGAGTGACATGTATGAAAGAATTATGAACGATGGCTTTGCCACAAATACAATGTCAACTACATGATCATGCAAAGCAATATGACAATGATGGAGCGTGTCATAGTAAACGGAAGGTGGAAAGTTGCATGGAAATATATCTCGAAATGGCTAGGGAAATGCCATGATAGGTAGGTATGGTGGCTATTTTGAGGAAGGTATATGGTGGGTGTATGATACCGGCGAAAGGTGCGCGGTATTAGAGAGGCTAGCAATGGTGGAAGGGTGAGAGTGCGTATGATCCATGGACTCAACATTAGTCATAAAGAACTCATATACTTATTGCAAAAATCTACAAGTTATTAAAGCAAAGTATTACGCGCATGCTCCTAGGGGGATAGATTGGTAGGAAAAGACCATCGCTCGTCCCCGACCGCCACTCATAAGGAAGACAATCAATAAATAAATCATGCTCCGACTTCATCACATAACTGTTCAGCATACATGCATGCTACGGGAATCACAAACTTTAACACAAGTATTTCTCAAATTCACAACTACTCAACTAACATGACTCTAATATCACCATCTCCATATCTCAAAACAATTATCAAGTATCAAACTTCTCATAGTATTTAACACACTCATAAAAGAATTTTATTATTAATCTTGTATACCTAGCATATTAGGATTATTTAAGAAAATTACCATGCTATTTAAGACTCTCAAAGTAATCTAAGTGAAGCATGATAGATCAATAGTTTCTATAAAACAAATCCACCACCTTGCTCTAAAAGATATAAGTGAAGTGCTAGAGCAAAACTATATAACTCAAAAGATATAAGTGAAGCACATAGAGTATTCTAATAATTTCCGAATCATGTGTGTCTCTCTCAAAATGTGTGTACAGAAAAGATGATTGTGGTAAACTAAAAAGCAAAGACTCAAATCATACAAGACGCTCCAAGCAAAACACATATCATGTGGTGAATAAAAATATAGCTCCAAGTAAAGTTACCGATAGAAGTAGACAAAAGAGGGGATGCCTTCCGGGGCATCCCCAAACTTAGGCTCTTGGTTGTCCTTGAATATTACCTTGGGGTGCCTTGGGAATCCCCAAGCTTAGGCTCTTGCCACTCCTTATTCCATAGTCCATCGAATCTTTACCCAAAACTTGAAAACTTCACAACACAAAACTTAATAGAAAACTCGTAAGCTCCGTTAGTATAAGAAAATAAATCACCACTTAGGTACTGTTGTGAACTCATTCTTTTTTTATATTGGTGTTAAAACTAATGTATTACAACTTCTCTATTGTTTATAAACTCTTTTACTAGCCATAGATTCATTAAAATAAGCAAACAACACATGAAAAATAGAATCTGTCAAAAACAGAATAGTCTATAGTAATCTGTAACTAACGCAAACTTCTGGAACCCAAAAAATTCTAAAATAAATAACTTGACATGAGGAATTTATCTATTAATCATATGAAAAAATAATTAACTAAATATCACTATCCAATAAAAAATGGCAGCAATTCTTGTGAGCGCTAAATTTCTATTTTTTACAGCAAGATCAACAAGACTTTCCCCAAGTCTTCCCAAAGGTTCTACTTGGCACAAACACTAATTAAAAGCATAAAACCACATCTAAACAGAGGCTAGATGAACTATTTATTACTAAACAGGATAAAAAATCAAGGAACAAAAATAAAGTTGGGTTGCCTCCCAACAAGCGCTATCGTTTAACGCCCCTAGCTAGGCATGATGATTTCAATGATGCTCACATAAAGGATAAGAATTGAAACATAAAGAGTGCATCATGAAGAATATGACTAGCACATTTAATCCTAACCCTCTTCCTATGCATAGGGATTTTGTGAGCAAACAACTTATGGGAACAATAATCAACTAGCATAGGAGGGCAAAACAAGCATAACTTCAAAACTTTAAGCACATAGAAAGGAAACTTGATATTATTGCAATTCCTACAAGCATATGTTCCTCCATCATAATAATTTTCAGTAGCATCATGAATGAATTCAACAATATAATTAGCACCTAAAGCATTCTTTTCATGATCTACAAGCATAGAAAATTTACTACTCTCTACATAAGCAAAATTCTTCTCAATCAGAACAGTGGGAGTATCATAAGAGACTCGAATACTATAAATTGTTTCCACATTAAAAGAGTAATGTTCAGAAAAAGGGTAATCATAATCATGAATTTTTTTATAAATATATTCATCACTGCTTTTTATAGCATATGTATCATCACAATAATTATCATAAGTAGCAACTTTGTTCTCATCATAATAGATTGAAACCTCTTCCAAGATAGTGGAATCATCACTAAATAAAGTCATGACCTCTCCAAATATACTTTCATAATTATCATAATAAGATTCAACATCATCCAAAATAGTAGGATCATTACTTCCTAAAGTTGACACTCTTCCAAAGCCACTTTCATCAATATAATCATCATAAGTAGGAGGCATGCTATCATCATTATAAATTTGCATATCAAAACTTGGGAGACTAAAAGTATCATCTTCATTAAACGTAGCATCCCCAAGCTTGGGACAAACATTAATTGCAGAAAATATATTCTCAAAAATGTCACTCTCATCAAACATAGCATCCCCAAGCTTGGTCCTTTTCATATCATAAGCATAATCACTCTCATCATTAATAGTATGGATAGCACCAATAGTATAGCAATTATCATATTCTTCCAAGCAAGTGCCAAAAAGATTTTCAAGATCATAAAAGTATCATTATCTTCCCAATAATAATCATCACAACAAGCAATAGGCATAACGAGATCATCATCAAGTGCATCATCTTCCACAATTATATTTTCATGAGGCACAACAGTAATAGGAGCAACATTATTTGGGAGAGATATATTTTTACATCTCTTCCTTTTTCTTTTCTTCTTCTTCACCACATCATGTGTGGGTTCAATCCTCTTTTTGGAGCTCCTTATTAGTGAGATTGGTTGAATAGAAGGCTCCTCCTCGTTACCTGATTCATCATAAGAAATAATAGGAGGATATTGGCAAGTCTCTTCCCTTTCATTAGTATTCTCTTCATCCTCTATTTGTTTTCTTTTCTTTATGTAATTGGCAATATAAGGGTTTTCAATGCAATTCACCGCACAATACATATAAATTTCCTCTAGATCAAAATCAAGAAATTTATCAAGATTAAATTTTGGAATACCCTCAGTTATATGTTTCATCTCTTCATAACCCAAAAGAAGACTAAGCTCTTTATGATGCTCAAGGGTAATCAAGTTATCACAATTTTTGGACACGACTTGATCATGAAACAAATAGCATTGGAGCTTTAAATGACCATGTTCATTGCAAAGTTCACAAGGATGGTGATAAATATTGAATCTTTCAGCACAAACATCTAGCCTTTCTTGCAACAATTTAGTTTCTAAGTACTTATGCCTCTTGCAATATCCATCTTCCCTATTTGGTGTGTACTTGCAAACCCAATGCACTCCACAAAAATTGACATGTTTATAGGAGACATTTTCATCATAACTAGTGCAATCACCATTAGTACTATGGATATTCAAGGATTTCATACTAACAACATTGCAATCATGCTCATCATTCAAAGATTTAGTGCCAAATGTTTTAATGCATTCTTCTTCTAACACTTTGGCACAATTTTCCTTTCCATCATACTCACGAAAGATATTAAAAAGATGAAGCGTATGAGGCAAACTCAATTCCATATTTTTTCATAGTTCTATTTTATAAACTAAACTAGTGCTAAAATAAGAAACAAAAAGATTCGATTGCAAGATCTAAAGATATACCTTCAAGAGCTAACCTCCCCGGCAACGGCGCCATAAATCCTTCTTGCTACCTCTTGAGCACTTGCGCTGGTTTTCCCTTGAAGAGGAAAGGGTGGTGCAGCAAAGTAGCGTAAGTATTTCCCTCAGTTTTTGAGACCAAGGTATCAATCCAGTAGGAGGCTACGCGCGAGTCCCTCGCACCTACACAAAACAAATAAATCCTCGCAACCAACACGATAAGGGGTTGTCAATCCCTACACGGTCACTTACGAGCGTGAGATCTGATAGATATGATAAGATAATATTTTTTTGGTATTTTTATGATAAAGATGCAAAGTAAAATAAAAGCAAAGTAAAAATCAAAGGAAATAACTAAGTGTTGGAAGATTAATATGATGAAGATAGACCCGGGGCCATATGTTTCACTAGTGGATTCTCTCAAGAGCATAAGCATTTTAAGGTGGGTGAACAAATTACTGTTGAGCAATTGACAGAATTGAGCATAGTTATGAGAATATCTAGGTATGATCATGTATATAGGCATCACGTCCCAGACAAGTAGACCGACTCCTGCCTACATCTACTACTATTACTCCACACATCGACCGCTACCCAGCATGCATCTAGAGTATTAAGTTCATAAGAACAGAGTAACGCTTTAAGCAAGATGACATGGTGTAGAGGGATAAACTCATGCAATATGATGAAAACCCCATCTTCATATCCTCAATGGCAACAATATAATACGTGCCTTGCTGCCCCTATTGTCACTGGGAAAGGACACCACAAGATTGAACCCAAAGCTAAGCACTTCTCCCATTGCAAGAAAGATCAATCTAGTAGGCCAAACCAAACTGATAATTTGAAGAGACTTGCAAAGATAACCAATCATACATAAAAGAATTTAGAGAAGATTCAAATATTGTTCATAGATAAACTTGATCGTAAACCCACAATTCATCGGTCTCAACAAACACACCGCAAAAGAAGATAACATCGAATAGATCTCCACAAGAGAGGGGAGAACTTTGTACTAAGATCCAAAAAGAGAGAAGAAGCCATCTAGCTAATAACTATGGACCCGAAGGTCTGAGGTAAACTACTCACACTTCATCGGAGAGGCTATGGTGTTGATGTAGAAGCCCTCCGTGATCGATGCCCCCTCCGATGAAGCTCTGGAACAGGCCCCAAGATGGGATCTCGTGGATACAGAAAGTTACGACGGTGGAATTAGGGTTTTGGCTCCGTATCTGATCGTTTGGGGGTACGTAGGTATATATAGGAGGAAGGAGTACGTCGTTAGAGCAACAGGGGGCCCATGAGGGTGGAGGGCGCGCCTGGGAGGGGGGGGGGTAGGCGTGCCGTCCTACCTCGTGGCTTCCCTGTTGGTTGCTTGACGTAGGGTCCAAGTCTCCTGGATCTTGTTCGTTCCAAAAATCACGTTCCTAAAGGTTTCATTCCGTTCGGACTCCGTTTGATATTCCTTTTCTTCGAAACCCTAAAATAGGCAAAAAAACAACAATTCTGGGCTGGGCCTCTGGTTAATAGGTTAGTCCCAAAAATAATATAGAAGTGAATAATAAAGCCGAATAATGTCCAAAACAGAAGATAACATAGCATGGAGCAATCAGAAATTATAGATACGTTGGAGACGTATTAGCAAGATGCAATCTGGGGGATGGAAAATCTGCTCTTCTATGGACTGACCTTTGGCACACCACTTGTTTACACCAGAGTTTTCCCCACCTGTTCTCCTTTGCTAGAAACTCTATGATCTCAGTCCATGAAACCCTTCAAACTGAATATTTAGAGGACCTTTTTCACCTACCACTTACAGTGCAAGCCTATGACCAATTCCTGCAACTTGAGACCATGTGTGAAAACCTGAGAGACTCTGAGTTCAACAACCACATAGATACATGGTCCTACATCTGGGGGTATGATAAATTTAGTGCTGGAAAAGCCTATGCAGTGATGATTGGGATCAATGTGGTACCTCAACAATTTCAATGGATCTGGAACTCTTCTTGTCAACTAAAGCACAAAATTTTCTTCTGGATGCTTCTCCGTGATAGAGTAAACACCAGAAACCTGTTGAGGAGGAAAACCTTCTATCTGGAAACTTATAGTTGTGCTCTAATGGCCCGTCAGCATGAGGAAACTGTCTTTCATCTGTTCTGGGGCTGCCCTTTTGCTATCAGATGCTGGAATTTTGTTTGTCCATCAAGAGACAATCCCACCTCAGTCTTGGAGGCAGACGATGACATGAGACAAAAGCTTAGGGTACCTTTCTTCATGGATATTGTAATTCTAGCTGCATGGGCAATATGGATCTCAAGGAATAATCTCATCTTTCAGTGAGTGCAACCATCCTTCCAGAATTGGAAGCACATTTTCTTTGAGGAATTAAAATGGCTCAGATATAGAATCAAATAGAAGCATGCCCCTGGGTTCAATGCTTGGCTGGACAATCTGTTGTAATTTTCCTAGTTCTTTTTAGTTTTAGTTTTTTAGTCTTTACTTTCTCCTTTCTCTTTTGTTTCTTCTTCTTTCTCTTTAAGATATATCCTTTTTATTCCTTTTGGCTTAGCTCAAGCCTTGTAAGACTTTGCTCTTTTTAATTTATAAAAATTGCAGTGGGGCTTTGCCCGACTGTGTACAGTAAAAAAACACCGCAAAAGAGTATTACATCAGATAGATCTCCAAGAACAACGAGGAGAACGTGGTATTGAGAATCAAAGAGAGAGAAGAAGCCATCTAGCTACTAGATATGGACTCATAGGTCTGTGCTAAACTACTCACGCTTCATCGGAAGGGCAATAGAGTTGATGTATAACCCCTCCGTGATCGAATCCCCCTCCGGCAGGGTGCCGGAAAAGGTCCCTAGATGGGATCTCACGTATACAAAAGGTTGCAGCGGTGGAAAAGTGTTTCCATGGATGCCTCTAGTGGTTTGGGAATATATAGGTGCAAGAATTAGGTCAGGGGATCACGAGGGGCCCACAAGGGTGGGGTGATGTCTACTATGCAACTTTATTCTTGTAGACACGTGTTGGGCCTCCAAGCGCAGAGTTCTGTAGGACAGTAGAAATTTTCCCTCAAGTGGATGACCGAAGGTTTAGCAATCTGTGAGAGGTGTAGGAAGAAGATGGTCTCTCTCAAATGACCCTGCAACCAAATACAAGAAATCTTTTGTGTCCCCAACACACCCAATACAATGGCAAATTGTATAGGTGCACTAGTTTAGCAAAGAGATGATGATAAAAGTGTAATATGGATGGTAGAAATATATTTTTATAATTTGAATAAATAAAAACAACAAGGCAACAAATAGTAAACGGGAACAAAAACGGTATTGCGATGCTTAAAAATGAGGCCTAGGGTCCGTACTTTCGCTAGTGCAATCTCTCAACAGTGCTAACATAGTTGGATCATATAATTATCCCTCAAAGTGCAACAAATAATCACTCCCGAGTTCCTATTAGCGGAGAACAAAGATAGAATTTGTTTGTAGGGTACGAGACAACCTCAAAGCTATTCTTTCCACTCGATCTATTCAAGAGTTCGTACTAAAATAACACAAAGCTATTTTTTCTGTTTGATCTATCCTAGAGTTCGTACTAGAATAACACCAAAGCATATTCATATTCATAATACTCACTCCACACAAATAACTACAAAAGACCCCAAAGTTTCTATTGGAGAAAAGATAATAAAAACATGCATCAAACCCTATGCATAGATTACCCCAATTTCACCACGAGAATCCACAAGTTGAGTGACATAACATATATCAAGTGAATCAATATGATACCTCATTGTCACCTCAAGTATTCATACCGCAAGACATACATCATGTGTTGTCATATCTGAATATTCAACCCGACAAGACAAAACTTCAAAGGGTAAAGATTCAATTCATCACAACAAGGGTATAGAGGGGAGAAACATCATATGATCCGACTATATTAACAAAGCCCATGATATAGATCACGAGAGAGAGAGAGAGAGAGAGAGATTAAACACATACCTACTGGTACAAACCCTCAGCCCCGAGGGTGGACTACTCCCTCCTCATCGTGGTGGCCGCCGAGATAATGAAGATGGCCACCAGAGATGATTCCCCCTCCGGCAGGGTATCAGAACGAGTCTAGATTGGTTTTCGGTGGCTACGGAGCCCTGCGGCGGCGGAACTTCTGATATAGGTTAACCTCAGAGGGTTTCAGAATATTTGGGAATTTATAGTGCAAAGAAGGGGTACGAGAGGCCACCGAGGTGGGCACAACCCACCTGGGCGCGCCAGGGGGCACTGGCGCGCCTGGTGGGTTGTGCCCCCTCGGGGCACCCCCAGGTGCTGCTTTGGCCCATCGAGAGTCTTCTGGCCCATAAAAAATCCACAAAAACTTTCGCGGTGTTTGGACTCTGTTTGATATTGATTTTCCGCGATGTAAAAAACAAGCAAAAAATAGCAACTGGCACTGGGCAGTGGGTCAATAGGTTAGTCCCAAAAAATGATATAAAGTTGCTATAAAATGATTGTAAAACATCCAAGAATGATAATATAACGACATGAATACTTCATAAATTATAGATACGTTGGAGATGTATCAGCATCCCCAAGCTTAATTCCTACTCGTCCTCGAGTAGGTAAATGATAAAAGAAATAATTTATGAAGTGTGAATGCTAGCAAAGTGCACAAGTTTAATCAATGATAATTTCAATCACTTTTCCTAGCATCATAACAACAATTCTTTCTTATGAAACTTCTCATGTTATCGTGGCAACCAATTCACATGTTAAGGTTCAAACAATGAATTATCTTGAAACCCAACAACCTATGTTCTTAGTCACCAAGCAATTGCAATTTAACTTATTCAACAGAGTTTAAGTAAGAGCTCCACATACTCAACCATCATATAGTCTTCTATGATTGCTAACACTCACCGCATACACATGAGCAAAACGTTTCAACCGAACACATAGAAAGATAGGGGTTCATTTACTTTGCCTCCCAATGTATTCATCTCAAGGGTGATATCAACAATAATAACTCATGCTACCCATATTCAACTGGACATATGTGCCTAGATCTTTCCTCACCACATGATGCTTACCAAAAGAGAAAATAAAAAGGAATAGAGAGGAATACTTTGACTCTTTGCATAAAAGTAAATACTGAAAAGTAAAAGATAGGCCCTTCGCAGAGGGAAGCAGAGGTTGCCATGCGCTTATTTGTTTGTGTGCTCAATCCCTTAGTGCAAAAGAACATCACTTTATATTGCCCCTTGTGATAGCAACCTTTATTATGCAGTCTGTCACTTTTATTGCTTTACCATCACAAGTTCGTACGACGCTCAATTTTCTCTTACACTAAATGATCTTACACTTTTAGAAGCAAGTTTTATTACCTTATTGCACCGATGACAACTTACTTGAAGGATCTTGCTCAATCCTTAGGTAGGTATGTGTACTCTTGAAAATAAGATTTGGGTTTAAGGGTTTTTGGATGCACAAGTAGTATCTCTACTTGGTGTGGAATTTTTGGCTAGCAAAGATGGGGGGCAAGCACCACATGTTGAAGGATCTATGACAGTATAACTTCTATGTGAATATGAACAAACATGAACCATTACGTTGTCCTCCTTGTCCAACGTCAACAATTTTGGCATATAATATTTTGATGGGGGCTCACAATCACAATATATTTCCATGATAGTGTATTTGCATGTGAAAGTTCTCTTCCTTATACTAATTATTCATGAATTGCTTGTATGACCAATGTTGTGATTGGAAAGCCTCAAAAGATTTCACTTTCTAAACCCAATGTGAAGCTACCACTAGGCATGATATGATTTCAACTTCATGACATTCAATTTATTCAACAATTTACCCATAGGATATAAGTGAAGCACAAGAGTAAATGACATAGAAAAGAGCTTCTTTGACGGAATGTGAATGCCGCTTACTTAGCCTCCTTGGCAACTATTTGAGGACTCTATTTTATTTAAAACTTTCAGATATAAGCATTTTATTAAAACAGAAAGCGAAGCAAAACAAAATGGCATCTTAATAATAGCACAACTCATGTGAAGAAGCAAAAACTTAGGCTCAACCGATACTAATCGATAATTGTTGAAGAGGAAAGGTGGGATGCCTAACGGGGCATCCCCAAGCTTAGATGCTTGAGACTTATTGAAATATTATCTTGGGGTGCCTTGGGCATCCCCAAGCTTGAGCTTTTGTGTCTCCTTAATTCTTTTCATATCACGGTTTTCCTAAATCTCAAAAGCTTCATCCACACAAAACTCAACAAGAACTCGTAAGATAAGTTAGTATAAACCAATGCAAAAACCTTATCATTCTCTACTGTAGTAAATCACTAAAATTATTATTAAAAATTTAATACTAAATGCCTCTACATATTTAATACTCCTATCCTCAAATAGAATCATTAAACAAGCAAACATATGCAAACAATGCAAACATAACAGCAATCTGGCAAAACAGTATACTCTGTAAAGAATGCAAGAGTATCAATACTTCCCTAACTCCAAAAGTTATGAAAATTTACCATACTGTAGAAAATTTATCAGATCTCATTTTGAAAAAAGTTCCAACATTTTATCACATTCTGACTTTTCTAGGGAATTTTTGCAACAACGGTAAACTTTCTATTTTCAAAGAGCAACATGTATACTTGCAGAATAAGCATATTAAAGGCTATACATGCCACTTTTATTGAAATAAAAGATGCAAAACATTATTCTAAATAACAGCAAGCAAATCCTAACAAAATAAATTGACACTCCAAGCAAAACACATATCATGTGACGAATGAGAACATAGGTCCAAGTGAGGTTACTGATAATGTTGAGGACGAAAGAGGGGATGCCTTCCGGGGCATCCCCAAGATTAGTTGCTTGGATATTAACTTGGGGTGCCTTGAGCATCACCAAGATTAGGGTCTTGTCACTCCTTATTCCCCTCATATCGATATCTCACCCAAAACTTGAAAACCACAATCACACAAAACTTAACGAAATTTCGTGAGATAGGTTAGTATGATAAAGAGCAAACCATTTCACTTTGGTAGCGTCAAAGACAAGATTCATAATTGTTTCCACACAATTCCTACTGTATCATATCATTTCCACAATTTATATTTAGCAATATAAGCCATGGAAACTAGAAAACAAGCAAACTATGCATTGAAAATAGAATCTGTCAAAAACAGAACAGTCTGTAGTAATCTATACTCAAACCATACTTATGCTACTCCAACAATTATGAAAATATAGGACAACCTGAGAAATTTGTATATTAATATTCTGCAAAAACAATCAGCATTTTATCACGCTTCTGTTAAAATTGGTAATTGTTTTGCTAAGTGCAAAAGTTTCTGTTTTTCAGCATGATCAAATCAACTATCACCGTAAGCCATCCCAAAGGTCTTACATGGCATTTTATTGAATTAGAAGCAATAAAACACGATTAATACAGTAGCCTAATCGTGTGAACACACAAAAACAGTAGGTAAAAATGTTGGGTTGTCTCCCAGCAAGCGCGTTTCTTTAATGCCTTTTAGCTAGGCATGATGATTCAAATGGTGCTCGCATAAAAGATAAGAATAGAAACATGAAGAGAGCATCATGAAGCATATGACTAGCACATTTAGGTCTAACCCACTTCCTATGCATAGGGATTTTTTGAGCAAACAACTTATGGAAACAAGAATCAACTAGCATAGGAAGGCAAAACAAGTGTAACTTCAAAACAATCAGCACATAGAGAAGAAACTTGATATTATTGAGATATGTAAGAGCATAAGTTCCTTCCTCATAATAATTTTTAGAAATATCATGATTGGATTCAACAATATAACTATCATATACATCACTCTTTTCATGATGCACAAGCATAGAGGATTTATTACTCTTTATGGCATACATGTCATCATAATAATCATCATAGATAGCAACTTTACCGTCATAGTCAATTGAAACCTCTTCCAAAATAGTGGATGTATCACTAAATAAAGTCATGACCTCTCCAAATCCACTTTCATCAATATTGTAATAAGATTCAACACCCTCCAAAATAGTGGGATCATTACTACCTAGAGTTTACACTCTTCCAAACCCACTTTCATCAATGAAATCATCATAAATAGGAGGCATGCTATCATCATAATAAATTTTCTTATCGAAAGTAGAAGGAATGAAAGGATCATATTCATTAAGCAAAGCATCCCCAAGCTTAGGACAAGCATTATTTCCAGCAAATAAATCTTCAAACATATTATACTGGTTAAACATAGCATCCCCAAGCTTGTGGTTTTGCATATCATCACAATCATTCTTATCAATAGCATGAATGGCACCAATAGTATAGCAAGCATTATTACCATATTCTTCCAAGCAAGTGCTAAAAAGATTTTCAAGGTCAAAATGGATATTGTTGTCTTCCCTATAATAATCATTACAACAAGTAGTAGGTATCGCAAAATCATACTCAATATCATCATCCTCCATTGACATATTTGATTCACTTTCATGAGGCACAATGGTGATAAGAGCAACATTATTTGGGAGGGATACCCTTTTACCTTTATTCTTTCTTCTTTTCTTCTTCTTCTTCTTCTTCTTCTTCTTCTTCTTCACCACATCATGTGTGGGTTCAATTAATTTTTTCAAGCTTCTCGTTGAAGAGATTCATAGGATAGGAAGCTCCTCCTCGTTACCTGATTCATCACAATAAACACTAGGAGGGTATTGGGAAACATTTTCCCTTTCATTAGTACTCTCTTCATATTCCATTTGTTTTCTTGACTATAGATATTTGGCAATATAAGGATTCTCAATGCAATTTACCGCACAAAACATATAAATTTCCTCTAGATCAAAATCAGGAAATCTCTCGAGATTAAATTTGGGAATACCCTTAGTTATACGTTTCATTTCTTCATACCCCAAAAGAAGACTAAGCTCTTTATGATGCTCAAGGGTAATCAAGTTATCACAATTTTTGGACACAATTTGATCATGAAAGAATTTGCATTGGAGATTTAAATGACCATGTTCATTGCAAAGTTCACAAGGATGATGAAAAAAATTAAATCTTTCAGCACAATCATCTAGCCTCTCTTGCAACTTTCTCGTTTCTAAATATTTATGCTTCTTACAAAATCTATCTTCCATTTTAGGTGCGCAATTGCACTCCCAATTCACTCCGCAAAAAGTGACATGCTTATAAGAAACATTTTTGTCATGGCCTGTGCAATCATCATTAGCATTTTTGATATTCAAAGAATTTCATACTAACAACATTGCAATCATGCTCATCATTCAAATATTTTATGCCAATCATTTTATTCACTTCTTCTTCTAACAACTGAGCACAATTTTCCGAACCATTTTTTGTCATTTTCTTTTTATAAACCAAACTAGTGATAAAACAAGAAACTAAAAGATTCAATTGCAAGATCTAAAGATATACCTTCAAGCACTCACCTCCCTGGCAATGGCGCCAGAAAAGAGCTTGATGTCTACTACACAACCTTCTTCTTGTAGACGTTGTTCTTGGAGATCTATTTGATGCAATACTCTTTTGCGGTGTGTTTGCCGTGATCTGATGAATTGTGGATTTATGATCAAATTATCTATGAATATTATTTGAAACTTCTCTGAATTATTTTATGCATGATTTGATATCTTCGCAAGTCTCTTCGATCTATCGATTTGGTTTGGCCAACTAGATTGTTTTTTCTTGCAACGGGAGAAGTGCTTAGCTTTGGGTTCAGTCTTGCGCTGCTCGATCCTAGTGATAGAAGGGGAACTGCCACGTATTTTATTGTTTCCATAGAGGATAACAAGATGGGGTTCATAATATTGCTTGACTTAATTCCTCTACATCATGTCATCTTGCTTAAGGCGTTACTCTATTCTTTATGAACTTAATACTCTAGATGCATGCTGGATAGCGGTCGATGCATGGAGTAATAGTAGTAGTTCGGTCTACTTGACATAGACGTGATGCCTATATTCATGATCATTGCCTTAGATATCTTCATAACTTTGCGCTTTCTATCAATTGCTCGACAGTAATTTGTTCGCCCACCGTAATAATTTCTATCTTGAGAGATGCCCCTAGTGAAACCTATGGCCCTCAGGTCTACTTTCCATCATATAAGTTTCCGATCTATAATTTTAGTTTCCGATTTACTTTCTTTGCAATCTTTTACTTTCCGTTCCATAAACCAAAAATACCAAAAATATTACTTTACCGTTTATCCATCTCTATCAGATCTCACGTTACAAATAACCGTGAAGGGATTGACAACCCCTTTATCGCGTTGGGTGCAAGTTGGTGTTTGTTTGTGCAGGTATTCAGTGGCTTGCGTGTTGTCTCCTTCTGGGTTAATACCTTGGTTCTCAAAACTGAGGGAAATACTTATCTCTACTTTGTTGCATCACCCTTTCCTCTTCAAGGGAAAAACCAATGCAAGCTCAAGAGGTAGCAGAAACTCAAAAGCAAGGAAAACAAAAATTGGCACTGGGCTCTAGGTTAATATGTTAGTCCCAAAAATAATAAAAAATAGCATATTAATGCATATAAAACATCCAAAACAGATAATATAATAGCATGGAACAATAAAAAAGTATAGATACGTTGGAGACGTATCACTTCTTCTTGAGCTTGCGTTGTTTTTCCCTTGAAGAGGAAAGGGTGATGTAGGAAAGTAGAGATAAGTATTTCCCTCAGTTAGAGAACCAAGGTATCAATCCAGTAGGATACAACCCACAAATCACCAATACCTGCACAAACAATCAAACAACTTGCACCCAATGTGATAAAGGGGATGTAAATCCCTTCACGATTACTTGCAAAAGTGAGATCTGATAGAGATAGATGAAACTAAACAAACGATAAAGTAAATATTTTTGGCATTTTTGGTTTGTAGATCGGAAAGTAAAAGATTGCAAAATAGTAGATCGGAAACTAATATGATGGAAAATGGTAGATCGGAAACTTATATGATGGAAAATAGTAGATCGGAAACTTATATGATGGAAAATAGACCCAGGGGCCATAGGTTTCACTAGTGGCTTCTCTCAAGATAACAAATAATACGGTGGGTGAACAAATTATTGTCGAGCAATTGATATAAAAGTGTAAAGTTATGACGATATCTAAGGCAATGATTATGAAATATAGGCATCACGTCTGTGTCAAGTAGACCGAAACAATTCTGCATCTACTACTATTACTCCACACATCGACCGACTCCTACCTACATCTAGAGTATTAAGTTCATGAATAATAGAGTAACGCATTAAGTAAGATGACATGATGTAGAGGAATTAACTCAAGCAATATGATGAAAACCCCATCTTTTTATCCTCGATGGCAACAATACAATACGTGCCTTGCCGCCCCTACTGTCACTGGGAAAGGACACCGCAAGATTGAAACCAAAGCTAAGCACTTCTCCCATTGCAAGAAAAACCAATCTAGTTGACCAAACCAAACTGATAGTTCAAAGAGAATTACAAAGATATCAAATTAGGCATATAAGAATTCAGTGAAGATTCAAATAATATTCATAGATAAGCTGATCATAAATCCACAATTCATCGGATCTCAGCAAACACACCGCAAAATATTATTACATTGGATAGATCTCCAAGAACATCGAGGAGAACATGGTATTGAGAATCAAAGAGAGAGAAGAAGCCATCTAGCTACTAGCAATGGAACCGTAGGTCTGTGGTAAACTACTCACGCTTCATCAGAAGGGCAATAGAGTTGATGTTGAAGCCCTCCGTGATCGAATCCCCCTCCGGCGGGATGCTGGAAAAGGCCCCTAGATGGGATCTCACGGGTATAGAAGGTTGCGGTGGTGGAAAAGCGTTCTCATGGATGCTTTTGGTGGTTTGGGAATATATGTGAATATATAGGAGGAATATCTAGATCAGGGGGTCACCGAGGGGCCCACAAGGTAGGGGGTGCACCCTACCCCCTGGGCGCGTCCTCCACCCTTGTGGACGCCTCATAGCTCTTCTAACTTGCACTCCAAGTCTCATGGGTGTCTTTTGGTTCAAGAAAAATCATAGTGAAGGTTTTATTCTGTTTGGACTCCATTTGGTATTCCTTTTCTGGAAGCTCAAAAACAAGGAAAACACAGAAACTGGCAATGGGCTCTTGGTTAATAGGTTAGTCCCAAAAATAATATAAAATAGCATATTAATGCATATAAAACATCCAAAACAGATAATATAATAGCATGGAACAATAAAAAATTATAGATACGTTGGAGACATATCACTTTTCAGGTCCAGAATTCCAGCTGCCGGCATTCTCCCTCTTTGTGTATACCTTGCATATTATGAGATAAAAGGCATTAGAATTACTCCATAAAGCATTATTATGCATAAAACATTATAAATAATAGTAGAAAATCATGATGCAAAATGGACGTATCATAAATGCATTCCTAGTCATGCGTCTAAGACTAGCCCAAGTGTTGCACGATGATTATGCTTTCCTGATCATGGGCATTTCTATGTCAGCAACTTTGAGGACACAATGTTAGAAGAACAGTTGTCTTGAATCGATCCAAGTTGGATACATTCGTTAAAAGTTAATTTTTTTACAACACAACAAAAGTTAGCATTTGCATAATTCCTTAGACCATGAGAGTATCGAGTTCCTTCATACTTGCTTCATGAACTTTGGGGTTAGTTAAAAGTCATCCATAACAGGGTGGCTATTATGGCGGCTTTCAAGTTCATAGAAAAGTATGACAAGGTACTTGATAGCTCAAGATAAATTGACGATGAGAAATGTTCTTTGGGTCCTCTTGGTGTTATGGTATCCATCATCGCCTAGCCAAACACAGTGTTCTGGACCTTCGGGATTTTTTTCTAGATTAAAGGGCCGCGAAAAAAAATCTTGTCCTAGTCTGAGGGGACAAGATTCCATGAATTGTGGGATGATGTAGGCAACACTATTGCCATGTTTGGTGGCTTTATTTGAAAGACACCTTTTGGGGCTTTGTCCTTAAAGTTGTGGAGCATGTTTTGGGGAGGTGGCAGCTCGCATGAGGCAGCCCAAACCGCCATGGTATGGGGGGCACCCAAGGGGCTTCCACCCACCTTTGGTGGCTTTTGGGAGGAAAATATCCAAGGACTTTTTGGTATTTTTAAGTGACCTCTACCCCTTGCCTCCCACTATAAATAGAGGTGGGGAGAGCTCTCCATTTCACCCATTCTCTCTCAAAAACACAAGGCATGCATGTGTTGGGAAACACTGCATGAAAACAAAAGAAATTCTATGCACACGCAATGATCTATCCATGGAGATGCATAGCAATGAGGGGGAGAGTGTGTCGACGTACCCTCGTAGACCATAAGCGGAAGCGTTTGACAACAAGTTGATGTAGTCGAACTTCTTCTAGCTCCGACCGATCAAGTACCGAACGTATGACACCTCCGAGTTCTGCACACGTTCAGCTCGGTGACGTCTGATACGTCTCCAACGTATCTATAATTTTTTATTGCTCCATGCTATATTATCTACTGTTTTGAATGTTTATGGGCTTTATTATACACTTTTATATCATTTTTGGGACTAACCTATTAACCCAGAGCCCAGTGCCAGTTTCTGTTTTTACCCTGTTTTAGGGTTTCGAAGAAAAGGAAAATCAAACGGAGTCCAATTGACCTGAAACTTCACAGAACTCATTTTTGGAAGGAAAGAAGCCCAGAAGACTTGGAGTGCGCGTCGGGGGATCTGCGAGGAGGTCACGAGGCAGGGGGGTGCACCCACCCCCCCTGAGCGCGCCCTCCACCCTCGTGAGCCCCTCGTGGCCCCCTGACGCACTTCTTCCGCCTATATATCTCCAGATACCCTAAAAACATCCGTGAGCACAATAGATCGGGAGTTCCGCCGCCAGAAGCCTCCATAGCCACCGAAAGCCAATCTAGACCCGTTCCGGCACCCTACCGGAGGGGGAATCCCTCTCCGGTGGCCATCTTCATCATCCCGGTGCTCTCCATGACGAGGAGGGAGTAGTTCTCCCTCGGGGCTGAGGGTATGTACCAGTAGCTATGTGTTTGATCTCTCTCTCTCGTGTTCTTGAGATGATACGATCTTGATGTATCGCGAGCTTTGCTATTATAGTTGGATCCTATGATGTTTTCTCCCCCCTCTTCTCTCTCGTAATGAATTGAGTTTCCCCTTTGAAGTAATCTTATCGGATTGAGTCTTTAAAGATTTGAGAACACTTGATGTATGTCTTGCCGTGGATATCTGTGGTGACAATGGGATATCACGTGATTCACTTGATGTATGTCTTGGTGATCAACTTGCGGGTTCCGCCCATGAACCTATGCATAGGGGTTGGCACATGTTTTCGTCGTGATTCTCCGGTAGAAACTTTGGGGCACTCTTTGAGGTTCTATGTGTTGGTTGAATAGATGAATCTGAGATTGTGTGATGCATATCGTATAATCATACCCACGGATACTTGAGGTGACATTGGAGTATCTAGGTGACATTAGGGTTTTGGTTGATTTGTGTCTTAAGGTGTTATTCTAGTACAAACTCTAGGGTTGTTTGTGACACTTATAGGAATAGCCCAAAGGATTGATTGGAAAGAATAACTTTGAGGTGGTTTCGTACCCTACCATAATCTCTTCGTTCGTTCTCCGCTATTAGTGACTTTGGAGTGACTCTTTGTTGCATGTTGAGGGATAGTTATGTAATCCAATTATGTTATTATTGTTGAGAGGACTTGCACTAGCGAAAGTATGAACCCTAGGCCTTGATTCAACGCATTGCAATACCATTTACGCTCACTTTTATCATTAGTTACCTTGCTGTTTTTATATTTTCAGATTACAAAAACCTTTATCTACCATCCATATACCACTCGTATCACCGTCTCTTCGCCGAACTAGTGCACCTATACAATTTACCATTGTATTGGGTGTGTTGGGGACACAAGAGACTCTTTGTTATTTGGTTGCAAGGTTGCTTGAGAGAGACCATCTTCATCCCACGCCTCCTACGGATTGATAAACCTTAGGTCATCCACTTGAGGAAAATTTGCTACTGTCCTACAAACCTCTGCACTTGGAGGCCCAACAACGTCTACAAGAAGAAGGTTGTGTAGTAGACATCAAGGTTCCTCGCCCTCTTAATCCAGCAAGTCGTCGAGGTAGTAGATGAGTTTTGTCAGCACGAGGGCATGGTGACGGTGATGGTGAAGTGATCTTCGCAGGGCTTAGCCTAAGCACTACAAAGATATGACCGGGGGTGTAAACTGTGGAGGGGGTACCGCACACGACTAAAACTATTGTCTCGTGTGTGCTAGGGGCGCCCCCACATATATATAGGTGGGAGGGGGAGGGAGCAGCCAAGAGGGCGCCCCAAGTAGGTCGAATCCTACTTGGGGTCATCCCCAAGTGGCACCCCTCTTTCCTTAATTGCCGGAGAAGAAAGGAAAGGGGGGAAGAGAGAAGGAAGGGGAGGCCGAATCCTCCCCCTTTCCTTACCCACTTGGCCGGCTGCCAAGGGGGGCGTTCCAGGCCCTTGTGGGCTGGTGTTCTCCCCTCTTGTGACCCAATAGGTCCAATATACTCCCGGGGGTGATCGGTACCCCCTCCGGTACTCTGATGACTATCCGGTTTTCTCCGAAACACTTCCGGTCAAATACCATCATCCTATATATTGATGTCTACTACTCAACTTTATTCTTGTAGACACGTGTTGGGCCTCCAAGCGCAGAGTTTTGTAGGACAGTAGCAATTTTCCCTCAAGTGGATGACCTAAGGTTTATCAATACGTGGGAGGCGTAGGATGAAGATGGTCTCTTTCAAACATCCCTGCAACCAAATAATAAAAAGTCTCTGTGTACCCAACACACCAAATACAATGGTAATTTGTATAGGTGTACTAGTTCGGCGAAGAGATGGTGATACAAGTGTAATATGGATAGTAGATATTGATTTTTGTAATAAGTACAATAAAAAACAGCAAGATGGCAATTGATAAAATGGAGCACAAATGGTATTGCAATGCTTGAAAATGAGGCCTAGGATCCGTACTTTTGCTAGTGTAATCTCTCAACAATGCTAATATAATTGGATCATATAACCATCCCTCAAAGTGCAACGAAGAATCACTCCAAAGTTCCAATCTAGCGGAGAACATATGAAGAAATTGTTTGTAGGGTACGAAACCACCTTGAAGCTATTCTTTCCGATCGATCTATCCAAGAGTTCGTACTAAAATAACACCAAATAATTTCAGATTCATAATACTCAATCCAACACAAAGAACCTCAAAGAGTGCCCCAAGATTTCTACCGGAGAAACAAAGGCGAGAACGCACATCAACCCCTATGCATAGATTACCCCAATGTCACCACGGGAACCCGTGGGTTGAGTGCCAAAACACATATCAAGTGAATCATTATGATACCCCATTGTCACCATGAGTTTTCATATGCAAGACATATATCAAATGCTCTCAAATCCATAAAAGTATTCAATCCGATAACAACGAAATCTCAAAGGGAAAAACTCAATTCATCACAACAAGATAGAGAGGGGAAAACACCATATGATCCAACTATATTAACAAAGCCTCCGATACATTAAGATCATGCCATCAAGAACACGAGAGAGATTAAACACATAGCTACTGGTACAAACCCTCAGCCCCAGGGTGGACTACTCCCTCTTCATCATGGTGGCCCCCGGGGTGATGAAGATGGCCACTGATGATGATATCCCCCTCCGGCAGGGCGCCGGAACGGGGTCGAGATTGGTTTTTGGTGGCTACAGATGCTTGCGGTGGCAGAACTTCCGATCCAGGGTAATCCCGTGGGTTTTTTGGAATATTTAACGATTTATAGGGCGAAGAGGGGGTACGGGAGTCCACCGAGGTGGGCACAACCCACCTGGGCGTGCTTGGGCCCCCAGGCGTGCCCTTGTGGGTTGTGCCCCCCTCGGGGAACCCCCCAGGTGCTGCTCTGGCCCATTGGATGTCTTCTGGTCCATAAAAAATCCACAAAAAGTTTCGCGGTGTTTGGACTCCGTTTGATATTGATTTCCCGTGATTAAAAAGAAGGGAAAAATAGCAACTAGCACTGGGCACTGGGTCAATAGGTTAGTCACAAAAAATGATATAAAGTTGCTATAAAATGATTGTAAAACATCCAAGAATGATAATATAACAGCATGAATACTTCATAAATTATAGATACGTTGGAGACGTATCATATATCAATCTTTACCTCTCGACCAGTTCGAGACTCCTTGTCATGTCCGTGATCTCATCCGGGACTCCGAACAACATTCGGTTACCAAATCACATAATGCATATAATAAAATATCGTCATCGAACGTTAAGCATGCTGACCCTACGGGTTCGAGAACTATGTAGGCATGACCGAGACACCTCTCCGGTCAATAACCAATAGCAGAACTTGGATGCCCATATTGGCTCCTACATATTCTATGAAGATCTTTATCGGTCAAACTGTTATGACAACATACGTTATTCCCTTTGTCTACCTGTATGTTACTTTGCCCGAGATTTGATCGTTGGTATCTTCATACCTAGTTCAATCTCGTTACCGACAAGTCTCTTTACTCGTTTCGTAATACATCACCTCGTGACTAACTCCTTAGTCGTTCGCTTGCAAGCTTATGACGTGTATTATCGAGAGGGCCCAGAGATACCTCTTCGATACTCAGAGTGACAAATCCTAATCTTGATCTATGCCAACTCACCAAACACCTTCGGAGATACCTGTAGAGCATCTTTATAATCACCCAGTTACATTGTGATGTTTGATAGCACACAAGGCATTCCTCTCGTATCCGGGAGTTGCATAATCCGATAGTCGAAGGAATATGTATTTGACATGAAGAAAGCAATAGCAATAAAACCGAACGATCATAATGCTAAGCTAACGGATGGGTCTTGTCCATCACATTATTCTCCTAATGATGTGATCCCCTTCTCAAATGACAACTCATGTCCATAGTTAGAAAACCTTAACCATCTTTGATCAATGAGCTAGTCAAGTAGAGGCTCACTAGGGACACGGTGTTTGTCTATGTATTCACACATGTATTTAGGTTTCCAATCAATACAATTCTAGCATGAATAATAAACATTTATCATGAATAAGGAAATATAAAACAACAACTTTTTTTATTGCCTCTAGGGCATATTTCCTTCAGTCTCCCACTTGCACTAGAGTCAATAATCTAGATTACGTTGTAATGATTCTAACACCCATGGACTTTTCGTGTTGATCATGTTTTGCTCGTGGAAGAGGCTTAGTCAACGGGTCTGCTACATTCAGATCCGTATGTATTTTACAAATCTCTATGTCTCCCTCCTTAACTTGATCACGGATGGAGTTAAAGCGTCTCTTGATGTGTTTGGTTGTTTTGTGAAATCTGGATTCCTTCGCTAAGGCAATTGCTCCAGTATTGTCACAAAAGATTTTCATTGGACCCGATGCACTAGGTATTACACCTAGATCGGATATGAACTCCTTGATCCAGACTCCTTCATTTGTTGCTTCTAAAGTAGCTATGTACTCTGCTTCACACGTAGATCCTGCCACGATGCTCTGCTTGGAACTACACCAACTGACAGCTCCATCATTCAATACAAATACGTATCCGGTTTGTGATTTAGAGTCATTCGGACCAGTGTCAAAGCTAGCATCGACGTAACCATTTACGACGAGCTCTTTGTGACCTCCATAAACGAGAAACATATCCTTGGTCCTTTTCAGGTACTTCAGGATGTTCTTGACCGCTGTCCAGTGATCCACTCCTAGATTACTTTGGTACCTCCCTGCCAGACTTATGGCAAGGCACACATCAGGTCTGGTACACAACATAGCATAAATGATAGAACCTATGGCTGAGGCATAAGGAATGACTTTCATTTTCTCTCTATCTTCTGTAGTGGTCGGGCTTTGAGTCTCACTCAATTTCACACCTTGCAATACGAGGAAGAACCCTTTCTTTGACTTATCCATTTTGAACTTCTTCAAAACTTTATCAAGGTATGTGCTTTGTGAAAGTCCTACACTTCAAAAAAAGACACATCCGTGACATTTTGGGCCGAACGAAATTTTTTTCTGTCATACTTATGACACTTCTATGACGATAATTGTAACAAAACCCGGTATCATCATAGATGTGGTGGGCTCCTACTTCTATGACAAAAAATCATGACAGAAAATGGGATTTTTGTCCTGGGCGGTCCGAAGACGCAGTTGCATGACATTCTTTGGGCCGTCCATGATGGAAAAAACCGTGGTAGAAGCAAGGGCGAGGAAAATATCGGGGTGTTCCCGGTTACAGTGGGTGGTCGGGGCCGAGCAATGCACGGAGGTTTGTGCGTTTCTCTCGTACACACACGCACATGGGTGCGAGGCGTTGGGCTCTAACTGAACCCGAGCGAGGCGTTCGCCTACTGAACCCGAGCGACTGCACTGCAGGCTACGCGTTACTGAACCCGAGCGATCGATCGATGGCTGTTAACTGAACCCGATCGAGCAATTCCTTCGCTACTACTGCTAACTAAAGCCGATCGATGCTGCCTCTGGATGAACAGTAAGTGTTGGTGGGGGGGGGGGGGGTTGGATGAACAGTTCCCAGTGGGGGTGGATGAACAGGACCCCGTGGTATTGCCTCTGGATGAACAGGACCCTGATCGATTGAGCCGGTTGGGGCTGGATGAACAGGACCCCGTTGAGGGCTGGATGAACAGGACCACCCCGTGGAGGGCTGGATGAACAGTACATGGTGGAGGGGTGGTTGAACATGAGCCCGTGGAGAGGGCTGGTTGAACAGTAGCCAGTGGAGTAGCGCGTGGTGGAGGCTGGATGAACAGGAGCCCGTGGATGAACAGTCACAGGTGGAGGCTGGAGGAGGTCGACGGTGGATGAACAGTAGCCTATGGAGGCTGGAGGGTGTCGACGGTGGAGATGAACAGTATCCCGTGGAGTCCTGTTTTGTGGTACGCCACACCCCTCCCGATGAACAGGACCCCCGTTTCGACCGTAGCGCTCCAACACAAGTCCGTTTCCTCCGTTTTGCGGTACACGACACCCCTCCCGATGAACAGGACCCCGTTTCGACTGTAGGAGGTCCGTTTCCTCCATTTTGCGGTACGCCAGACCCCTCCCGATGAATAGGATCCCGTTTCGGACGTGGTCAGTCGAACACAAGGCCGTTTCCTCTGTTCTGCGGTACGCCGGGCCTCGTTTCCATCGACTGTTCCATCCAAGCCCTCCCAATGAACACGACGACGCATTCCATTCCGACCCAGCCGGTTAGCTCCCCATGAACATGACGATGATGCAGTTTCTCCGTTCCGACCCAGCCATGTACCTGAGCCCTGGCCGTACGTTTGCGTGAGTAGGCATTTGAGACCCCGCCCGTATGTACGTACATGGCCGTATTTTCTTTCTTGCACACTGGTCACTGTATGTATGTATACATGCTTGCTACCTCTTGAGCACTGCGTTGGATTTCCCTGAAGAGGAAAGGATGATGCAGCAAAGTAGCGTAAGTATTTCCCTCAGTTTTTGAGAACCAAGGTATCAATCCAGAAGGAGGTTGCGCGCGCGTCCCTAGTACCTGCAGAAAACAAATAACTCCTCGCAGCCAACGCGATAAGGGGTTGTCAATCCCTTCACGGTCACTTACGAGAGTGAGATCTGATAGATATGATAAGATAATATTTTTGGTATTTTTGTGGTAAAGATGCAAAGTAAAATAAAAGCAAAGTAAAAAAGCAAAGGAAATAACTAAGTATTGGAAGATTAATATGATGAAGATAGATCCGGGGGCCATAGGTTTCACTAGTGGCTTCTCTCTAGAGCATAAGTATTTTACGGTGGGTGAATGAATTACTGTTGAGCAATTGACAGAATTGAGCATAGTTATGAGAATATCTAGGTATGATCATGTATATAGGCATCATGTCCGAGACTAGTAGACCGACTCCTTCCTGCATCTACTACTATTACTCCACTCATCGACCGCTATCCAGCATGCATCTAGAGTATTAAGTTCATGAAAACAGAGTAACGCCTTAAGCAAGATGAGATGATGTAGAGGGATAAATTCATGCAATATGATAAAAAAAACCATCTTGTTATCCTCGATGGCAACAATACAATACGTGCCTTGCTGCCCCTACTGTCACTGGGAAAGGACATCGCAAGATTGAACCCAAAGCTAAGCACTTCTCCCATTGCAAGAAAGATCAATCTAGTAGGCCAAACCAAACTGATAATTCAAAGAGACTTGCAAAGATAACCAATCATACATAAAAGAATTCAGAGAAGATTCAAATATTGTTCATAGATAATCTTGATCATAAACCCACAATTCATCCGTCTCAACAAACACACCGCAAAAAGAAGATTACATCGGATATATCTCCACAAGAGAGGGGGAGAACATTGTATTGAGATCCAAAAAGAGAGAAGAAGTCATCTAGCTAATAAGTATGGCCCCGAAGGTCTGAGGTAAACTACTCACACTTCATCGGAGAGGCTATGGTGTTGATGTAGAAGCCCTCCGTGATGGATACCCCCTCCGGTGGAGCTCTGGAACAGGCCCCAAGATGGGATCTCGTGGATACAGAAAGCTGTGGCGGTGGAATTAAGGTTTTGGCTCCGTATCTGATCGTTTGGGGGTACGTAGGTATATATAGGAGGAAGGAGCATGTCGGTGGAGCAACAGGGGCCCCACAAGGGTGGAGGGCATGCCTGGGGGGGGGGGGGGTAGGCGCGCCCCCTACCTCGTGGCCTCCTCTTTTATTTCTTGACGTAGGGTCCAAGTCTCCTGGATCATGTTCGGTGAGAAAATCACGTCCCTGAAGGTTTCATTCCGTTTGGACTCCGTTTGATATTCCTTTTCTTCGAAACCCTAAAATAGACAAAAAACAGCAATTCTGGGTTGGGCCTCCGGTTAATAGGTTAGTCCGAAAAATAATATAAAAGTGAATAATAAAGCCCAATAATGTCCAAAACAGTAGATAATATAGCATGGAGCAATCAAAAATTATAGATACGTTGGAGACGCATCAAGCATCCCCAAGCTTAGTTCCTGCTCATCCTCGAGTAGGTAAATGATAAAAACAGAATTTTTGATGCGGAGTTCTACTAGGCATAATTTCAATGTAATTCTTCTTAATTGTGGTATGAATATTCAGATCCGAAAGATTCAAGATAAAAGTTCATATTGACATAAAAATAATAATACTTCAAGCATACTAACTAAGCAATTATGTCTTCTCAAAATAACATGGCCAAAGAAAGTTCACCCCTACAAAATCATATAGTTTAGTAATGCTCCATTTTCGTCACACACGAATGCTCTCATCATGCACAACCCCGATGACAAGCCAAGCAATTGTTTCATACTTTAGTAATCTCAAAACCTATAAAGTTTCACGCAATATATGAGAGCGAGCCATGGACATAGCACTATGGGTGGAATAGAATATGATGATGAGGGTTATGTGGAGAAGACAAAAAGGGAGAAGGTCTCACATCAATGAGGCTAATCAATGGGCTATGGAGATGCCCATCGATTGATGTTAATGCAAGGAGTAGGGATTGCCATGCAACAGATGCACTAGAGCTATAAATGTATGAAAGCTCAACAAAAGAAACTAAGTGGGTGTGCATCCAACTTGCTTGCTCACAAAGGCCTAGGGCACTTGAGGAGGCCCATTGTTGGAATATACAAGCCAAGTTCTATAATGAAAAATTCCCACTAGTATATGAAAGTGACAAAACAAAAGACTCTCTATCATGAAGATTATGGTGCTACTTTGAAGCACAAGTGTGGAAAAAGGATAGTAGCATTGCCCCTTTTATTTTTTATTTTTTTGGCCTTTCCCTTTTTTATTTGGCCTTTTTTGGAACAATGCTCTATGAATGATGATCATCACACTTCTATTTATTCACAACTCAATGATTACAAATCGATACTAGAACAAAGTATGACTCTATATGAATGTCTCCGGTGGTGTACCGGGATATGCAATGAATCAAGAGTGACATGTATGAAAATTATGAATGGTGGCTTTGCCACAAATACTATGTCAACTACATGATCATGCTAAGCAATATGACAATGATGAATGTGTCATGATAAACGGAATGGTGGAAAGTTTCATGGCAATATATCTCGGAATGGCTATGGAAATGCCATAATAGGTAGGTATGGTGGCTGTTTTGAGGAAGATATAAGGAGGTTTATGTGTGAAAGAGCGTATCATATCACGGGGTTTGGATGCACCGGCGAAGTTTGCACCAACTCTCTAGGTGAGAAAGGGCAATGCACGGTACCGAAGAGGCTAGCAATGATGGAAGGGTGAGAGTGCGTATAATCCATGGACTCAACATTAGTCATAAAGAACTCACATACTTATTGCAAAAATCTACAAGTCATCAAAAACCAAGCACTACACACATGCTCCTAGGGGGATAGATTGGTAGGAAAAGACCATCACTCGTCCCCGACCGCCACTCATAAGGAGGACAATCAAAGAACACCTCATGTTTCAAATTTGTTACATAATGTTTACCATACGTGCATGCTACGGGACTTGCAAACTTCAACACAAACATTTCTCAAATTCACAACTACTCAACTAGCACGATTTTGATATTATTACCTCCATATCTCAAAACAATCATCAAGCATCAAACTTCTCTTAGTATTCAAAACACTCATAGGAAGATTTTTACTAATCTTGAATACCTAGCATATTAGGATTATTTAAGAAAATTACCATGCTATTTAAGACTCTCAAAATAATCTAAGTGAAGCATGAGAGATCATTAGTTTCTATAAAACAAATCCACCACCGTGCTCTAAAAGATATAAGTGAAGTACTAGAGCAAAACTATATAACTCAAAAGATATAAGCGAAGCACATAGAGTATTCTAACAAATTCCAAATCATGTATGGCTCTCTCAAAAGGTGTGTACAGCAAGGATGATTGTGGTAAACTAAAAAGCAAAGACTCAAATCATACAAGACGCTCCAAGCAAAACACATATCATGTGGTGAATAAAAATATAGCTCCAAGTAAAGTTACCGATAGAAGTAGACGAAAGAGGGGATGCCTTCCGGGGTATCCCCAAGCTTTGGTTTTTAGGTGTCCTTAGATTATCTTGGGGGTCCATGGGCATCCCCAATCTTAGGCTCTTGCCACTCCTTGTTCCATAATCCATCAAATCTTTACCCAAAACTTGAAAACTTCACAACACAAAACTTAAAGTAGAAAATCTCGTGAGCTCCGTTAGCGAAAGAAAACAAAAGACCACTTCAAGGTACTGTAATGAACTCATTCTTTATTTTTATTTGTGTTAAACCTACTATATTCCAACTTCTCTATGGTTTATAAACTATTTTACTAGCCATAGATTCATCAAAATAAGCAAACAACACACAAAAAACAGAAATCTGTCAAAAACAAAACAGTCTGTAGTAATCTGTATCTAGCGCAAGATCTGGAACCCCAAAAATTCTAAAATAAATTTCTGGACGTGATAAATTTATCTTTTAATCATATTCAAAAAGAATTAACTAAATATCACTTTCCAAATAAAAATGGCAGCAGTTCTCGTGAGCGCTAAAGTTTTCCCAACGGTTCTACTTGGCACAAACACCAATTAAACACAAAAAACACAACCGAAACAGAGGCTAGGTAAATTATTTATTACTAAACAGGAGCAAAAATCAAGGAATAAAAATGAAATTGGGTTGCCTCCCAACAAGCGCTATCGTTTAACGCCCCTAGCTAGGCATAAAAAGCAAGGATAGATCTAGGTATTGCCATCTTTGGTAGGCAATCCATAAGTGGCTCACATAATAGATTCATAAGGTAATTTAATTTTCTTTCTAGGAAATTTTTCCTTTCCTTTCCTTAACAGAAATTGGAATCTAATATTTCCTTCCTTCATATCAATAATTGCACCAATCCTTCTAAGGAAAGGTCTACCAAGAATAATAGAACATGAAGGATTGCAATCTATGTCAAGAACGATAAAATCTATGGGCACATAATTCCTATTTGCAACAATAAGGACATCATTAATTCTTCCCATAGGTTTATTAATAGTGGAATCTGCAAGGTGCAAGTTTAGAGAGCAATCATCAAAATCACGGAAACCTAACAAATCACAAAAAGTCTTTGGAATCGTGGAAACACTAGCACCCAAATCACATAAAGCATAGAACTCATGATCTTTAATCTTAATTTTAATAGTTGGTTCCCACTCATCATAAAGTTTTCTAGGGATAGAAAATTCCAACTCAAGTTTTTCTTCATAAGATTGCATCAAGGCATCAACGATATGTTTAGTAAACGCTTTATTTTGACTATAAGCATGAGGAGATTTTAGCACGGATTGCAACAAGGAAATACAATCACTCAAAGGGCAATTTTCATAATTAAATTCCTTGAAATCCGAAATGATGGGTTTAGCAACATCTAGGGTTTTAATTTCTTCAATCCCACTTTCATCAAATTTAGCATCAAGATCTAAAAACTCCGAGTTTTTGGAACGCCTTCTAGGTAAAGGTGGATCATATTCAGTCCCATCATTATCAAGATTCATATTGCAAAACAAAGATTTAATAGGGGACACATCAATAATGTTAGATCTTCATCTTTATTTTCATAAAAATCCAGTTTAGCGGCCATCCTATTAACTAAGGTAGCCTGCTTATCCGAAATTTCAGCAGTCAATTTCTCAAGACGAGCAATTTGGGATCTTAAACCATCAAATTCTTTAGACATATCATTGAGCACTTTATTCATAAAACTCATAAAACTTTTTTGTTCCTTAAGCTCGTTTCTAAAGAAACTATTATGCTCAAATTGCAAGACCATGAAACTCCTAACGTTGTTTTCGATTTCTTCTAACCTTTTAAGGTGAGGATCACCAAACCGGGGAAGAGCCATCTTGACAAGCAGGCAATCCAACACACAAGCAAACAAAAAGCAAGTGGGCAAAAAGAGGCAAATAGAGAAAGAGAGGGGGATAGAGAGAGAGAGAGAGAGGGCGAATAAAACGGCAAGGTTGAAGTGGGGGAGAGGAAAACGAGAGGAAAATGGCAAATAATGTAATGCGGGAGATAAGGATTGCGATGGGTACTTGGTATGTTGACTTTTGCGTAGACTCCCCGGCAACGGCGCCAGAAATGGCTCGTAGTCGGGAGTCAGATCTTGACTTGCACGAACCTCCCTGGCAACGGCGCTAGAAATGGATCGTTGTAGGGAGTCAAATCTTGAATTGCACAAACCTCCCCGGCAACGGCGCCAGAAATGGCTCATTGTCGGGAGTCAAATCTTGACTTGCACGAACCTTCCTGGCAACGGCGCCAGAAATTCTTCTTGCTACCTCTTGAGCACTGCGTTGGATTTCCCCGAAGAGGAAAGGATGATGCAGCAAAGTAGAGTAAGTATTTCCCTCAGTTTTTGAGAACCAAGGTATCAATCCAGAAGGAGGTTGCGTGCGCGTCCCTAGTACCTGCAGAAAACAAATAACTCCTCGCAGCCAACGCGATAAGGGGTTGTCAATCCCTTCATGGTCACTTACGAGAGTGAGATCTGATAGATATGATAAGATAATATTTTTGGTATTTTTGTGGTAAAGATGCAAAGTAAAATAAAAGCAAAGTAAAAAAGCAAAGGAAATAACTAAGTATTGGAAGATTAATATGATGAAGATAGACCCGGGGGCCATAGGTTTCACTAGTGGCTTCTCTCTAGAGCATAAGTATTTTACGGTGGGTGAACGAATTACTGTTGAGCAATTGACAGAATTGAGCATAGTTATGAGAATATCTAGGTTTTGGCTCCGTATCTGATCGTTTGGGGGTACGTAGGTATATATAGGAGGAAGGAGCACGTCGGTGGAGCAACAGGGGCCCCACAAGGGTGGAGGGCATGCCTGGGGGGGGGGGGGTAGGCGCGCCCCCTACCTCGTGGCCTCCTCTTTTATTTCTTGACGTAGGGTCCAAGTCTCCTGGATCATGTTCGGTGAGAAAATCACGTCTCTGAAGGTTTCATTCCGTTTGGACTCCGTTTGATATTCCTTTTCTTCGAAACCCTAAAATAGACAAAAAACAACAATTCTGGGTTGGGCCTCCGGTTAATAGGTTAGTCCGAAAAATAATATAAAAGTGAATAATAAAGCCCAATAATGTCCAAAACAGTAGATAATATAGCATGGAGCAATCAAAAATTATAGATACGTTGGAGACGTATCAATGCTATGTGCGCGCCTCTACTACGACACTTGTGCGCCTCTACATTGACCAGTATGTAAATACACGTTCGCGACCAGAATGACAACACTACGTACGCTTCGACCAGGTGGGTCCCGACTATCAGGCACTTCCTTTCGTGCGAAGATGTAGCTGGTGGGTCCCAACAGTCAGGGGAGCGAATCATTTTTTCCCCGGACGCACTTCCTTGCGTGCGAAGATGTAGCTGGTGGGTCCCAATAGTCAGGGGGAAACATTTTTTCGCGAAATACGGTGGCCCGTCCGGTGGGTCCCCGCTATCAGGTGGAGGAATAATTATTTTGCGCGTAATAAGGAGGCACTTCCTTGCTGCTGCCGTGGACCCAGCTGTCTGCCTCTCCACGTACAGTCCACGTCCAATGGAAGTCGTTCCTTGACCATGTTGACCACGCCACGCCGAGAGCACCAGGGTGGTGGACGACGGCGAGGCCTAGGAAGGGGATGACGCGGAGCCAGGGAAGACGCGACAGTGGATGCCCATGCGTAGAGGAGTATGAGGGTTCACTGGTTCGCTGCGGTGTGAGCCTGTCGTCGCTGCAGAATAACAGGGGGTGTGTGTGAGTAGAGGGATGGCCTGGCCAGCGGTGGGAGTAGTAAAGGGCGGTGAGGCCTCCGTTGCATCGCAGCCGGCCACGGGAGGCAGTAGCATGAGGCACGACCGACGCTGGTTTGGGCGGCTGGAGCAAGAAGACCAGAGGTTGAAGAAGCACTACGACCGTTGGATGGACATCATACGGTCACTGGAGCTAGAATTGTGCATATTGACTAAGTTGACAAAGCCCTTGGTACGCATCAACTTAGTAGGCCCACAGGCCAGCTTCTGAAATGGTGCGCCCCAGATGTCAGGGGGAGGAATCATTTTTTGGGCGGGTGAAGCTAGAAAATCCGGGATTGAAGAAGAGCACGACATCCGTTGGATGGACATCCAACGACCACTGCTGCTAGAATCGTGTGTTGACTATAAGTTGACAAAGCCTTGCATACGCGTCAACTCTATTTTTTGTTGAGGGGACGCGTCAACTTAGTAAGACCACAAGTGTGTGGCAGAGAACTTATAGCCCATTTGAGATTTGTAAGAATGTGCAGTCAATTTTTGATTTCTAATGGAATTTACTACAACCCATTTACAATTTGTTAAAAGTACAACCCATTTCAACCAACCGATAAACAGAACTCAATAAAATTTCCCACATTTTGATGGGATCCGAAATATTTTTATCCCGAAA
Organism: Triticum aestivum; assembly: GCF_018294505.1. NCBI lineage: Eukaryota > Viridiplantae > Streptophyta > Magnoliopsida > Poales > Poaceae > Triticum > Triticum aestivum. The sequence goes on from NC_057812.1 coordinate 517,719,554, forward strand.
TTTCTAGTCAGATTAAATACAATTTCAATATAAATTTACATTACATAAAAATCCAACGAAACATTGCGCTCACAATAATTAATGAAATTAAAATTTTCAATATCCAAAAATAATATTTTATAAAGTAATTACGTGTTTGGTGCATTTTTTATAGTTACTGCCCAGTTTTTATAATTACATCCCATTTATTATTTCTTAAAGCCCATTTTCTTGTTAAGCCTAATGCATCCCTCTTAGGAAAGATTTGCAGCCCAGCGGGACGGAGAATAACAACTTGACCTTGCCTGGGTATTCCTAAAAAAAGTATAGTTGGGCTAGCCATTTTTAGCTTGAAAAACATTAATATCTGGCTGGATATCTGGCATGGGCTAGATGGGCCACATCCCACCCAGTTAATAACTGCAGCGATGTTTTCATTGTTGTTTAGCGGAGAAAAATCAATATCTGGGCTAAACATCGCTCAAGAAAAACTCTGCAGTGCTCACACCTCAAACACACAAATACTGCTCGAGCTACTTGGTCCCAGCTGTCGGCCGCTTCTTGTGCAATTCTCTCGTTTATTGACTACATAGGTTGACAATGGTGTGGGACCGTGATGTTAGGAAACCAAGAGGAAGCAAAAAATATATATAGTTTTATATACTAATAAGGAGGCACTTGCGTACGTGCGGCTATGGCCCTGGTGCGTCCCCATTGTCATCCTCTCCAAGTAAAGTCATCTCCTCATCCTCATGTCCGTTGACCATGTTGACAACACGAGACGGCGGCACCACGGCGAGCCCAACAACTCGAAGGACGACGGAGAGGGCCTCACGGGCCCTACGGATGGTGATACATCGCCCGCTGCTCATTCGGGAAGCCAGGATCATAGGGCCACATGTCCGTGACGGCATTTTCGTTCGCTTGTTCACCGGTGCTTGTTGAGGAGACGGAGGTTGCAGCACAGGTCCTCCTACACTGGTAGCTCTTCCGCCATTAGGGCGTCGAAGAGCGGCCGCACCTGCTCTATGGTGAACACGGAATGAACCGGCTTGGACAGTGGCGCCGGCTCCTGGTCGGAAACTACGTCCATCGTCTGATTGTCGTCGCTCAGCTCGGCAAGCTAGCTAGCGAGCCAGCATGTCCGGCTGCTGGACTGACCCGCTGCCAAGAATGAGTCTGACTGCCCTGGCCCACCCAGACCACCTCCCTCGCCTGCACGCGCTTTCTGCCCAAAACGGTCAACGCCGCCCGCCCCGCTTCCCAGTGCAGGTGATTGCTCCGCCTTCAAACGACACAAGTGCCATCCGTCCTTCTGCCGCCCATATTAATGATACGCAGTTGCCGAGGCAGCTACTCCGGCGCCACACGTCTGTCCCTCCGCCGCCCACCATTGCTATATAAACTGCTGTGCCGGCCATAGCTGCAGTCATCCGCATCCATGCCTTTTCTCCTGTCCACACCACTACTGCCCACCATGGCTTCCTCGCACTCCAGCACTCTTCGGGACGGGCGGACGACGGACCAGAAGGAGATGGCAGCCATTGCTGCCGACTGGCTGGCCGGCAGGCAGCCGGAGGATGAAGACGTCCCAATGGAGAACATGGTATTCGACGATCCGGTGCCAACCCCCTCCTCCGCGCCATCCTCGCCGGTGCATTGCACCATGACCATCGGCGAGAACCGTGCCCAATAAATGGACACGATGAGGCAGAATCATGAGGAGCAGTTTCGGGAGGCGCAGGCCGACGCCGCCTACAACCACCATCTCCTCTAGGAGCACATGTAGGCGGAGGAGCAGATCACTGTGGAGTGGGCGGAGCAGGAGGCGCTGCTTGACTCGTAGCACTCCACCCGCGAAGGCCGCCTCGAGCGCTGGCGGTACCGCATGCGGGTGGCGGAGGCTGGGGACGCCTACAAAGAGGGCGATGAAGTGGGTGAGGCGCTGTTTGGCGAGACCGAGGACGAGGCAGAGGACACTGCCGGCTCCTACGAGTCCCCGCTCCGCTAGCGTCACGAGGCCCCGCGGCGCCAACAACGAGCCAGAGGACACCGCCGTCTCCGTCGAGGCCCCACCCTGCCGGCAACGAGGGGGAGGATTTCCCCCGCTCCGCCGAGGCGCTGCCCGCCGGCAACGAGACAGAGGACATCGCCGGCTCCGCCGAGGCCCCACCCCGCTGCCAACAAGGCCGCGCCGCACAGAAAACGAGGAAGAGTAGAACACGGTAGGTCGCCGCCGCTCGGGTCCAAGTAAGGCCACCGCTGCTACCCTCCGGTTGCTGGCACTGAGCTGTACATCATGGAGCAATTCTATGATTACAGGATGATTGAAGAGAGCTCCGTGGTTGAGCAAGCTCATGAGATACAGTCATTTTCTAGAGAACTTGAGCACTTCAATTGTATGCTACCAGACAAGTTTGTTGCCGGAGGTATCATCACTTAGCTTCCTCCTTTGTGGATCTCATTGGCACTCTTGATGTGGAAGAAAAGGTGAGAGCAAAGGACACACGTGCTCGAAGAATTGAGGGAGGATCTAGTGCCAATCTGGTATAGAAGAAGAACTTCCAGCCCCACAAGTTCAAGAACAAGGGCAAGTTTCATGGTAAAGCAAAGTTTGATGGGAAGAACAAGGCTGTGCAACACACGAACTTCAAGAAGAAGAATGACAAGAAGAAAGGTGTTTGTCATGTGGGGATCCTGATCATTGGGCTCCTAGTTGCCCTAATCGCTATGACAAGCTAGGCGGGTTTACCACTGACGGCCGGTTAGCTTCTTGGCGGCGATGTGGAGTCGGAGAGCTATGTTGGAGAAGGACGCTGCTTCTACTTAACTGCTGGTGCAGTTGGCTGACTGACACATGGGCCCAACAGGCATCTGGGCCACATGTCAGTTACGCAACTGCACCTGCAGTTAAGTCTGGGCCACGTGTCAGTCAGCCAACTGCACCTGCAGTTAAATCACTGAAGCTTCTGTTCGGCTGGCCGGACACAGGTGGGTAGCTTCGGTTAATTAATTATACATCCAGCGCACCCCTTTTTAGTTGAAGAATGTATGAAATGTAATGAAATCCAGCATATTTATATGAAATCCGATCGTGTATGAATGAACTTATTTTGATTAGTTCGAATTCTTGTATCACTGGCATTGGATAAACATGCAAAACAATATGTACTAGCATTATTCCCAGGGTGATCACCTTGTTTATAGCAGTTTCACATGTACTCCCTCCGGTCCTTTCTAGTCTGCATACAAGTTTTGTCTGCAGTCAAAGTATCTCTACTTTGACCAATCTTATATAAAAAAGTATGCACTTTCACAATGTGCGAAGTAAAAAGGAATAGAAGGAGTACACAGAGTTTGAGCAGCTTTTTAGCGTTCCTGTACATTGCAATCAAACACACAAGCCTGGCAATTCATAGAGAACATTCAAAACAATCGATGATTATGCATCTCAGCAATTCACATGTCAGAGCCAATATTTACTTCACAACTAAAGAATAAATAAAAAATGGATCGACGCTGCTGACAACAAAGGGCGTCCCATTCGAAAATATCAAACTCATGTCTTCTTGCTAAAATCAATGAGCAAAATTTGACAAGGTTGTCCCATTCCAAAATATCAAATGCCTATGATTGTGGAATGTGCAGAGTTTGCCATCAGTTCGGACATTGACATGGTACCTCGTGCTAAATAAACCAGCTGTTCTTCTTGTGCAGTTCCACCAAAATCAACCAAATTTGCTCGGCATCTCCTTTCTTGTGGTGGAAATGAATGATTCGATGTATTCATGAACATTTTGTGCAATTCCCATTGAAATCAAGCTGAGCACCCTTGTTTGCACAAATACAAAAAAGTGATTAGTATAAAGCAAATTGTACCATGAATTGACAGTTTAAACAGGCACCTACACGGTCCATGTATAGCACACTTTTAGAAAAATGGAACTCACCGGAAAGAATCCTAGAACAACATTGTACTCGCGCATCACAGCAAGAAAATGGAGATTTTTCAGTCCTTCCGAGCTGAAGTTAGTTTGGTCTTGTGGGGGGTAATGTAACCATCCTTCAACTGCTCCTTATGATGAGAAGATAGACATGGCTTCTTCATCCTGGCATGATCGGAACTAGTCACTTCACGTACTCCATATTCTTCTTCAGAGGAGGATGATCCTGTTGTGCAAAGACAAGAGGACAACTAAATGCTAGCATCCCTGTTTGCTCGAGAAAAAGGAAAGGAAATATTTAAAACAACATAGATGAAGCACTTCTCAATGACAATACCACTTTTTGATGACAGTATCTAAACAGTAGCACAACACCAATAGAGATGACAAAGCTCAATCATATGGATGAAATCAGTGGGTGAGTACCAACCTTTGTCAGGAGGCTTATTGTGTAGAGCATACAGATGAAGCACTTCTCCGGAACCATCTGTTGCTATCTACTGTGGTGGCCATGCTTACTATATAGTCCTCGATTAGTTTAATGTTTCCAACATCTTCTTGTGCAGTTCCACTAAAATATATGGTATCTTCAAAGAAGATCCCTGTTTGCACAAGTAGAGATAATTACGTATTCCATTAAGAGTGGCATCAAATCAGTGGCAAAACAATTGCTCGTTCCAGCCATAGCAATAAATTAAGATGCAAAACTATATCATTACTTGTGTCATCATAGTTCTAGTGCTTCATTACAGCACCGGGAGTTGATTTTTGTTTTTCTTCCGCTTGTTCTTCCCCTTCATCACTTGGTTCAATAACAGACAAGCTTCGCCTTCAATGTAAGATTTGACATGTCAATTAGGTTGCATAAGTATAGCACTAAACAATGACATTAATTTTCTGATGAAAGTGGCAAAACACAGGCCAACAGTTGTGAAATATCCTTATCTTACCTTAATGGGATATTACGGTGCACATACAGATTGGGAGTCTTGTCTCCATTTGTGCAGTTCACTAAAATCAAGCAACATTACTGTACAAGTAGCACAACATATGAAAGCACAGTACAGAATCATGTGAAAGAAGGCTAGTACTGACCTCTCATGACGCGGAATTCAAACAACTCACAAGAAGAAGATCTGAAACAAATTTGCCAACACGGATAGGAAGTAAGATCTCCTCTTGTGCAGTTCCACTAAGATCAAGCAATCAAGCAACGTTGTCGGTGTGACATTTTGGTTGAACTACACAAAACACTCTTAAAACAAAAGTTTTTTGTGCAGCGCAACAAAAGGTCACAATAGCAACGAGGTGAAGTAGATAATCCTGTTTACACGGAGGTGCAAAGGAAACAACTAGTGGTTAATAACGGTGGATGACATAGAAGCCATCAAAAAGAAGCATCTACCTTATCTAAATGGGAAAGAAAGCAAGACAGTAGCGTTTCTCAAACGGTGGCATTGATTAATATTAACAGAGAGATTATATTAACAATAAAATTCATTAAACATGTAATTTGCTTTTAACTGTGGCATTGCATCAATTTTCCAGTGGCATTATTAGAGGGTGTTTGTTTACAGGGACATTTTTGTGGGGGACTAAAAAAACTCCGTGTCAGTCCCATCTAAACCAAACAGGAGGGACTTTTAGGGACTAAAAGTGGGCATTTGGGACTAAAGAAAGAAGACCCCGAGGGAGAGTCTTTTTGGGACTTTTTCCAACAGATGCCCCTGCCACGCATCGCACCTTGTCTCTATTAGTTCATTACTAGGGGTAACATGGTCTTTTAGCATGTCATTTAATAACCTCTAGTCCATTTTTAGTCCCTGGAACCAAGCAGGTAGGGACTAGGGAATTTTTAACTAAACAGGGCCTTAGATTAACAACAGCTAAAGAGTTGCACGGGACAATGGACGCACCAGCACCATGTGCATCTATCGATGTACTGGGGTGATGCATAGTCTGTTGCAACAAAGAACAAACAACCAAGGAGCATATTTGTGTTGATCCCAGTTTTGTTATCTTTAGACACCTTTCCCTATGTGAGCGCAGCAAATCTAGTCCTGCTCAAACTCTACAGCCTTGTCCCCCAAAACAAAAGATCAGTTTGTTACAGATGTGCGTACTGCGTTTGTCATTGTTTTCCCTTTTCGACCAACGTAGGTGCTGGATAGCCAGTCTGTACTAGTACTTTCCCCCTTCCTTTCCTCTTTGAACCACGTCCTAGATTTATGCTATACACTACAAAAAAATACACTTCCGTGATGATACATGTTTGTCACAGTAGGTCACGTTTTCTGTCATGCATGTACATCCATGACAAATTTATGAAAGAATCAAGATAGTCATACATGTGCTGTCATAGAAGTGTTCCACGACATTACCAAAATTATCATCATGGAAGTGTCCACTTCCATGACGATAAATCGCGTGTCACAGAAGTGCTTTCGTCAAGGGTGACCGACACGTGGCATCCACCGTAACGGAACGCCGTTAAGCTATTGGGTCCGGTTTTGGATCCGATAACCCGTTAACAGCCCCGACCAATGGGTATTTTCCACGTGTAAAATCATCATTGGCTGGAGGAAACACGTGTCGGCTCACCATTGGGATAGATGTCATCCACTCATTGGACCCAAAGCGCCTATGATACGTCGACACGTGGCACGGCCCAACAGAGGCCCATTCCTGTGAAAAGGCCGACCCGTTTGACTTGGTCAAAAGGTGGCGGGCCGGCCCACGGCAAGCCTATTAACGACCTGTTCTCATATAGCCCATTTACAGCCCGCTATCCCAGGGCCCGTTTACGGCCTATCCAAATTAGGCCCAGTAGCGTCATCTGGGTTGTCCAATATAATTCCAGCCCGTTTTAACTTCCGGCCCATGTATGGCCCATGACGTCTTTCGGCCCATATGAGGCCCTTAGTAACCCTCGGCCCCTTAATGGCCCGTGGTAAAACTGGCCCATAATGAACAGTGTATCACTTTATACCCATTAACATCCCATTTCCGTTGGGCCGTTTCCAGCCAATGTTATCTTTTGGCCTTCTCAGGGCCCATTTATTCTTGGGCTCATTTCTAGCATTCAGTTACTTACGGCTCGTTACTGTCATTTTCTGCTTGTGGGACAAATTCAGCCCGTGGTTACAGTTGGCCCGTTTGTGGCCCGTTAATACGTTGGGTCGTTTTCATGTCAAAAAAACCCATTGGGCTGTTTTCATAGAGTTATCAAATACGACCTATTAACGGTCCGTTATTGTCCACGAATAGTACGGCCCATGATTGGCGAAATGATGATACGCCCCATAGAAGGCCCATGGATCCTACGGCCCATAAAGGGCCCATGGATCCTATGGCCCGTAGAAGGCCAATGGCTCCTACGGCCCGTATAGAAGGCCAATGGATCCTACGGCCCGTAGAAGGCCCATGGATCATACGGCTCGCAAGAGGCCCATGGTTACAACAGTCAGTGTGTTGCCATGATTATTTTGGCCTATTCTCCAAAAATAGGTTATTAGGGCCACTAGAAAAACACAGGAAAAGAACTGCAGTGACTACAAGCAAACAACTAAACAAGACAATAAGGAAATAAATAAGCAAGCAATTAACGCTAGCCTATTACCGCTATTACACATATTACATCCACTGGGCATCAAAGTTCGCCACCAGTTCAAATATAGGGAACAAAGCAGCATATTACATACACTGGCCGTCAAAATTGGACACCAGTGCAAATAAACGCAGCAGCAAAACAAGAGCATAACTGAAACAACTTCAGAAGAGCTAAAGAAACGTGGTATCCACCATGCTGGCAATAAGCTTAGCAAGCTTATTAGCTTTGTCCTCTTTGGCGCTAAAATCCTCCAATGCTTGCTGTTGCACCAGAAAGTATGCATCTAAATGCTCCAAGGACTTCCGCAGTCCTTTTGCTTCTTGTCGCAGCACAGCTGATCGGTGTCTTCCAGCTTGTAGTTGAGACTCAAGAAACCAAACTGATTCAGACAGTGAGTTTGAATAGCTTGTGCAAGCGGTAGTGGCTAGTAACTTGAACACTAAACCAAGACAAGACTTTGGGGTTGTCTCATTGTCTTCGAGATAGTCTTCCTTAGCTGTTTTATCAGCTTTGTTGGACACCAACAAGGATGTGTCACTATCCTGAACATTATCTGCATTACTTCCTTTACCATTGCTTAATAAGGCACTCTTCCCCAATATTTTGTCAGCATTCTAAAAGAAGAAACAAGCAGACACATAACATGTTTAGCATGTACTAGTATATGAAACTCATTTCGGTGAACCAGTTCATTAGTAAGGTGGACAGGATTAAACTACCAAGTCTTCTATTGCCAAGTACTAGTACATAATAAAAGCATCAAACACACATATATCTATGTCCTATGGTCACTGCATTGTCTTGCCAAATCAAAATAGAGACATGGTTCAAATCATATCAGTTCAAGATAAAGCAGCAGTGAAAGAATAGAAAGCGTGGGAAACTACACAGCACAAGAAGATTTCAGATGGGTACCATGGGTCTACATGTACAACAACACTATTGGCTCTGTTGTGATGCTAGTAATGTGCATGATATGAGAAGTCAACTGTATACACAATTGGAATTGAAATCAACAGAGCTATTGATAAGAGCAAGCCTGTTAAAGAAACATGCATGAACATACCTGTTGTGCCATTGGAGTTTCGATTGGATCCTCCAATTTAAAAATAAGTTTGTATGAGTAAATACAATGATACAAGAGAAAAGCAGTATGCATGACAGCAATCATAGTTAAAAAAGGCACGCCTAGGCGAGCGCTTAAGAAACGCATTGCGCATAACTACGCTTAATCTGTGCATAACTGCGCATAAGCATGCGCTTTGGTTAGTAAAGCACAAGGCGGTGGCAAAACACACAATTAACGCCTAGCGCTTTTTTGAACTATGATAGCAATGGAATCTTAAATTAGAACAGTTCTTCTTCAGGTTTAGGCACTTGTTCTACATGAACAAAGTACAGTAAGACGCAAGAATATAGTACTTAAAAATAGAAAATGAGCTCATAGACCTTACCACATTCTTAGTTCGGGACCAGTACAGAACAAGGCGTTCCCAGTCATCGTCCAGTAAATGTGTCTCAAGAGAACGCAAGGGAATTTGATGAGTTTATTTGCCGGTGAAGTACATTTTCTTCAGGTAATTCCGATACTGCAACCAAGCATTCTTGAAGATAGCAGAGGTATTAGCACAGGTTACCTCATCCTGAGTTTCCAAATCGGTCCTTCTCTATAGAGAAAAATGGGAAAATTTGTTGTATTATAACCATCATGGAGGTAGGATGTATGGGACAAAGCAAAGTAATTGCCATGAATAACATTACTTCCACATAACTTCCACATAACTCCTGGACAAACACCTGCAACTGGCATTTTCCTTCATCTTCAGTATAATATTCCCAAGATGGGAAGATACGCACATACGATTTAACAACATCAAATGCGATAGATGCTAAACTACGACTAGCTGGTTGTGCTTCCTCCACAGGAATAGGCGTACTAACTAGTGGAGTTGGGGTTCGCCGTGGTAGTACTGGCCCTTAGGGCACTGGAGCTGCCTTACTAACTACTCTTGTTTGGGAGCTCTGTGGTGGAGATGGTGCTGTGTCAATAGGAACTGGGTTACTATCTGTTGGGGTTGGGGTTAGATTGGGTGAAGCTGGTTCTCTGTCCATCGCAGTAGGGGTACAATCTGCGAGAGTTTGGGTTATGTGTGGTAGGGCTGGTTCTCGTGCATGTACAACCGATGTGCTATCTCCACCAAGAGGTAGCACTATTTTAGCTAGTTCTCTGTCCATCACAGTAGGGTTACAATCTGCGAGAGTTTGGGTTATGTGTGGTAGGGCTGGTTCTCGTGCATGTACAACCGGGGTGCTATCTCCACCAAGAGGTAGCACTGTTTTATTTGAAGACCGTGTTTTTAGTCTGCTAGATGCTGGCACCACCCGCTCCAATTCAAATGGCTGATAAACAGGAAACATAGTTGAATGTACAGACATTGTATGAGAGACAGATGCAATAGATAGTGTGGAAAAAAGAGGGCATGAAATAGTTGACATGTATATTGTTTAACTAAAATGGATAGCATGACATAATTTCACATATATGATGTCTATCTAAACTGGATAGCATAGCATAACATAATTCAAAGATATGATGAATAACTAAACAGGATCGCATGACATAATTCACCTACATGTTATCTAAGTAATCAGGATTGCATCATTTAATTCACATATGTGATTTATATGCTAAACAGAGGGCATTAGATATGATGTCTGAACTAAGAACATGGTGTTGAATATTGTGTATATGATGTCTAAACTATGCAATGCAAGACACCATATGCATGATATGAGTAGTATAACTGTGCCAAGTTAGAGCATACACCTTGGTGGGGGAATAGGACTGGTCATCTGTCTCTGAATCCATCTCTGAGGAGCTATCGGGACCCAACAAGAGATCTCCTTCGATAGGTAGCACTGTCTGATCTGAAGGCCTTGTTTCACTCCAGATTTTTGAATCTCCCACCCAAATGGCTGATTCAAAAGAAGAGTAGTTTAATGTACAAACATTGTCGACAAATGGAAATGTAATGAATAAAAGAATGGGCAAGATATCATTCAAATATATGATGCCTGGTTAAATAGGATGTCATTGCACATTTCACGTATATTATGGCTGGCTAAAAGACATGAGACTGCATAATTCCCATATATGATATAGAAACTAAACAGGTGGCATTACAGAACATGTCTAAACTAGGCGGATGACATATATGATGTCAAAAGTAGGCACCGGAAGGCAACATATGCATGATATGACTAACATCATCATGCCAAGGTAGAGCAAACACATTGGGGGGTAAATAGGAGTGGTCAGCGGGCGTCTGAATCTTCCTTAGAACAGATATCTTCCTCTGGATTACAATCTGGAGAGGAGTGGGGAGGGTTTGCCATTGAACCCACCATGGAGCGATGTCTGCATGACATTGTATTGCTGCACAAAACTCTTCTCTTTTTCTCTACATGTTCAGCATGACTGTGTACAATATCTGACATGCATACGAAAAAAATATGGTGAGATTATGTATGGAGAGAATGCAGAAACTTAGAGTGATGGTAACAACCAGTGGATGGATCCAAAAATAATGATAGCAGGCTGATGATTGCTTTAATTTAATAAAAAGACAGATGCTGATTGCTTTACTATTTGTTTCCGACCCAAGATGAACAACATAGGCATACCCTAGGTGAACCAGATATTAGACAGAGATACTATTCATTGCTTCCTCGATATGTGCCCCACAACTAATTTAGAACTCAAGTTTGAATATTAATTTGGACCTGACTTGGAGTCCAAGAGGTGAACAGGATGATAAAGTAGCAGGTAATTTTAAGCAATGCATAACATAAGCAGAAACAAAAGAGTGCAACCTCTCTTGTGGACCCGTGTACTCCTCAGGTTCATCTGCTGAGTCGATGATGGTGATGCCGTTGCGATGGGTGTCGGCGGTAGGGAAGGAGATATGAGGCGGCGAAAGACGGTCCGGAGTCATGATGTCTGGTTTGGTGGATGTTTCTGTCGATGGAGCAGCTCCGTTGAGTTGGACGACATCGCGGCGGGAGCAGGACAAACCACACAAAGTTCCCTTTGACACCTACCTGTAACTGAAGTAATTCTGTAAGGGCTCATTTGGCTTGCATGATTCTAAAAATGCAGGGATAGGAAAAACACCGGAATAGGATAGGAATGCACATGGTAAATAGAGCATTTGTAAACACAGGATTTCTGTCAACTTGAGTGTTTGGTTTACAGGAATTGGAAGAGCAGAGGAATGCAAAGAAACATGGCCAAAATAAAGTGAAACATATGAAAGCGTGTATAGTTAGAATGTTATTCTGCCACTAATGCACTTGGCCTTGTTTTCATGCATAGGATTTTGAAAAGTAGGTCCAGGTGGATGTTTTGCTTCATTTCTTTCAACAAAATGCATGAATAATTGAATAGTAGAGTGCCATTAGAAAATTCGCTATTGCTATGTTTTTCCGTCGAACCAAAATAGCCCTAATGGATCGACATGAATGTATAGCAATAAGTGATGCAACAAGTGTACAACCTCTTTGCCGTAGCTGTGTTGACCTCAGCATCCTTGGGTTGGTCGCTGAAGCAGTTGAGGCAGAGGTGGTTGTCGGAGGTGTGGAGGAAGATCTGAGGAATCTGTAGACGGCGTCCAGGGCACTGCTTTGTTGTGATGGATCATTCTGTCGTTGGAGCAGCCTCGATGAGCCGTAAGACGTCAAGGCTGAAGCAACACAAGACAGACATCGTCAATCTTAAGTGGGATTCTAATAGCATCTCCAATAAATGATGTAAAATAGATGTAAAATTTACATCATCAAAAACCACCTAACTACAATAGATGAGGCAAAAACTGTTGACTCTGAACTTAACTGTCGAAACTGAAATTTACTGTGGAATCTGAATGTTACTATCAAAACTGAACGCAATGGTAGTAGAGAGGCACTTGACATGTAGTTTAGGGAGGGCCTATAGTTCATCTTCAACCTGCACCCCCTAAGCCGGCAGCCAGCACCGGCCTCACCGTCGGCCCCAGCGCCGCCTCACCGCCCTGAAACAACTCCCCAGCACCGGTCCGCCGCCGCCCCGGCCAGCCCTATAGGCCCCCGCCCCCACCCTGAACCCTAAGATAGATAGTGGGGTACCTCTCCGGCGAGCCCCTGTCCCCGTTGCGGGTGGTTCTTCCTTAACTCCGGCGAGCCCCCCAACCCCTTGAAAATCGACTGACCAAAAAGTCGATTCAGTCGACTAAAGTGTAGCTAAATCGGAGCAGAGCAACAGCACGAGCGAGGGGGAGAGCAGCAGCAGCAGCGCGAGCGAGCGAGAGCCGGAGCAGCAGCAGCAGATCCGGCTGGTATGGATGCCGCTGCCGAAGGGGCCTCGCACTGGGGGAGAGCCGCCGTGGAGATGTCGCCCGCGGCACCGGCTTCAAGGTAGCCGCTCCATGGGGGTGCGGGATGGAGCACCGTCGGCGCTGGAAGGTCGAGCTAAGGAGAAGGTGTGATGCGATGAGTGTACAACCTCTTTGGTGGTGTCGAGTAGGCCTCGGCTTCGTCCGAGGAGTCGGTGAGGATGTTGCGGTTTCGGTGGAGCAGGTTAAGGCGGCGCTGTGGGGATGGAGCAGCCGCGATAGACGAGGCGATCGTTGGAGCAGCTCCTTGGAGGTGGAGGACGGGGCGGCTGAACTGGCAGGATGACGAGATGGACGACGGATCCTCATCCCGGGACGAGGGACGTCGAGCTGTTGCGGTGGACGTAGTCGTCGGGGAAGAGGCTCCGACTGGCAGCGGCGAGGTGGCGGACGGAGGAGGGTGAGGTTTCATGGCTCAAGCGGAGAGGTTATGGAGGCTTGGGATTTCGAATGGCAAAAAGGAGGCGATGGGAGGGGGTGAACCATGACTTAGGAACGCGCTTGTCCAAAATGTAGGGTGTGTTACGAAAGTACCCCCCACTGATTTGAACTAGTGGCCCTTTCAGCTCAGGGTTAGAAGGGGGATTTCGCGTGTCAGGGTTTGGCAGCTGGAGGGAGTTTTTGTGTGCGTTGTAATTTCGGGATAGCAAGGTGCGGGTTGTGAAGGTGCCAGTTTTGGGAGCACGATATCTGAATTTTCGGGATATAACAAGGCACGGGTTGAATTTTAGGGACAAGCCTAACGTGTAATATTGTACTTGTACGTACCAAATCAATTCGCACTTCCCTCAACCAAAAAGAAAACGAAAAAAATAAAAATATTCACACCACACAAAGAGAGAGTCTTGCCCCGTTTTACTATAAAAATGTTATTCAAAGCTACTCTCTCCTTCCATCTATATAGGGCCTAATGCGTTTTTCGATGCTAACTTTGACCAAATATTAGAGCAATAATATATGACATGCAACTTACACAAAGCACACCATTAAATTCGCTTATGAAAGGTTCTTTCAATGATATAATTTTCATATTGTGCTTGTCATGTACTATTAATCTTGTCAATAGTCAAAGGCGGTCTTAAAAAACGCATTACACCATATATAGATGGAAGGAGGGAGTATGAATCCATGTTATGTCCAATTAAATTTTTTCACTTGTTGTATAATGCATGTAACCTACTCATACCAACATTTTAGTGCATTCCAAATGTCTATACTACCGCTGCAATCGAACTGAATTTGAATTCGTTTCTCTATTTCAATAAGAATCTACAATCATGATTGTTGCCAACTTCAACCATCATTCGTGTATTACCTTAATAACACACCACATGATTACTATAGAGATAGATATGAACTATGTGTACTACATGAACTCGAATTCTATTTTTTGAATACACTTGATGTTGATTCCAAATAATAGTACATTTGATGTACTAACTATATATTCATAATCTAAAACATGTTCCATATGTGTACACCGTGTTTATCACACATAGTATAGTGCCCCGCCCCCTACATTATGACAAGTATTTAGATCTGAGCTGCAAAAGCCACACATTAGCCCAAATTATGACCAATGTTCTATATATTATACATAGTACTAGCAATATGCCCATGTGTTCCATAGAACATCATGATCAAGGGGAGGCCTAATTTGCAAATATGGAGAGGGGTGTGGGTATCTTTTTTCAAAATTGCCATAGTTTCCTTCCTATCCGTCAGATATAAATCGGACGGCCTATATTGCAGGATGGCAGGCCCACCATCATCAACAACTCCAATTTTTTATAAGAGTAGAGATAAAATATATTATATGTAGTATAACATGTTCATAACTACACCATGTGTATCACCGTTATATATATTCACACATGCGTCTTCTTAAAACACTATGATAAATTCTTCAAATATCCGAATTCGCTTTTTATAATGAAGTATGATCTCTATTCGTCTTTTACACCCACACAATCCTCTTATCTTTGTAGCTAGCTAGCGCTAACTTTCTCTCGTGCATACACACGCCCGCATCCCTCTCACCCTCCCTTAGCATTCTCTAGCTCCATCACGCAAATTCGTCTTTTCACTTTAGGTTGTTCGCCCATGGTGTGTGTAGGCCCCCAGCTCCTTCTTTATGGCACACATCGATTGATATGCCTCTCTAGCCAGGTGTGCCTAGCACAAAACACAAGCTTCCCCTCTTCTCTTATCACCGTCCATGCCTCACTCCCACCACTCTTTTCATCGATCTCAAACTCACACACTCCGTCCCCCTCGATATAGTATGACTCTTGCACCACCTCCTAGATGCATCCCTCTCTCTCTATCCTTCCCCATGCCTCATTTGCTTCTAACACACACATGCATGTATACCGATCGATCTCCCAACATATACCTAGGTCGACTTTAACTATTCCCCCCCATCAATCGACGTACCTCACAAGTTATGTCTCTCCTTTCTCTAACAAAGGACGATTGATCTTCCTATGTAGTTATGTCTGCTTACCACAGCCATATCGCCCCCTCATCATTCGTGCATGCCTCCTGACCCGTCTCTCACACGCACTTGCACAGACAGGAAGCCATCCCCTCTCTTATTGATATTGCAAGCGTGCCCTCCGGTTTTCTAGCAAGCCTATCCCACCATTTGTTAGAAGCAACTCCACTACCACCCCCTCCAACACTCTGGCTCTGTCTCTCTCCCAACCTTATTCCTCTCCTACACATATGCATGTATGTCGATCGATCTCCCTTAATACATGAGGTAGATCGATCTCCCTTAATACATGAGGTAGGCCTCTCTCCTCCTCCACACATATACCAGCCATTGTACCTCTATAGTTAATTAGGCCTACCTCTCCCCCACCACACACCGATAGTCGAGCGCTGTAGGTAGGTATCCATGCCACAGAGACAAACTGCACATGTCCACTCTCACGTTCCAGTAGGCCAGCCACTCTATATCTTTGACGTGGGCACACACAAATTCGATGGCACTCTTTATCGATCGCGCGCGCGTGCACACACACACACACATCATCCCTCTCTTCGATTCTATGGACACCTCAAGCCGATGATACCTCCACTCTCTTCTCGTGGATCGCCCCCTCTATATATATGATATATCCAGGACTCTATTTCACACACATTGCATATGTTACATTTTTTGATTGACCCCACCCCCCCAAAAAAACTCTCATGAACCCACACACTATACTATCTCTCTATGTTTGTATCTCTCTCACACAATCCCACGTAGGTGGTGTACGTATACAAGAAGAGAATAGGTGCATCGTGCATGTACTCATGCTTCGTGCCCAGCCACACCCGCGCGGGTACACGGTGGAGCTCATTTCTGTACGAAATGGAAGCCCATGTGCTAATTTGAACGCGTGTAGCGGTTGTTTACCTACTGAGGTCATGTACCACGCGTGCACGAAACAAAGTTCGACTTGATGCGTTGGCGTGTTATTTTTAAATAAAGTTATATCGCTCAATGGCACATACACAGAATATAAAACGTTTTTATGGAGAAAAAGGTAGTCCGCTCCACTATATACAATGGAGCCTGCCTGCCTGGTTTGTCTCTCTTCAGAGTATCTCACACAAGGCTGCGGTGGCCTCTCTCTCTCTCACCGTTGGTTACTGATCCAGCCGCATCCCGCCGGCGGAAAGGGAGGACGTGCATCGTTTCTCTGTTCGACGACGCCGAGGCAGCACGTCCCGATCTGTGGTACATGCCGTTTCTCTGATCAAGCTCTGGCGTGGTAGGGCCTACGCCACCTGCTCGTTGCCGCAGTTTGGGCAGATTCCGCCCGCCGCCACTCACCTAGTTACATCCCGACGACCTCCAAGTATCCCCTCCAGCCTTGCTCCACTGCCCGTCTTCCCACGTCGCTGCATGTGGATTTTCCATAGTTCTTTGCCCAAAACATAGCTCGTCCGGCGTACTTTCCATATTGCAATCTCGTCCTCACACCGTTTTAGACAAACACAACCGTGTTGTTATCTTCCTTAGGATAAGGAATATGCTTCTTTTTTGTCATCGCATGTGTCATCAACTGTTATTGGCCAGTAATTGTTTCCTTTCTACCTCTTTTTTGCAAACAGGGCTATCCATTTCACCTCGTTACTATTGAGACCTTTTGGTGACCTGCACAAATCACTTTTTTCTTAAGAGTGTTTTGTGCAGTTCTACCAAAATGTCACACGGGCAACGTCTCTACATTTTAGTGTGACTGCACAAAGGGGGATTGGTTTTTCTCTATCCTCCTTGTCCAACTCCGAGCCTAATCTTCTCCAACTAGTTAGTCGTAAGAGAGACAGCAAAGGTGATCGACTTCTATTTGTGTGTTTATTGTTTCATCATCAGTCCTCAATTATCGTAATCACACTTAATATCTTTGGAACAGGGACACTCAGCTCTATTTTAGTGGAACTGCACAAAATGATCGGAATGTTGCATGTTCCAGACAGCTACTTTTTTCCCAACATGCCTTGTTGATTTAGACAGAGCTAGGGGGACGTTGCTGCCAATGAAAGCATGGATCAATTTTAATTTAACACCTTCTCACAACTTAGTTGTGATGTAAATATTAGCTCTGATTAGCAAGGAAGTTAGTTTTTTTATTGTTTTCGAAAGAGCATCGATGGCAGGACACACGAAACAAAAGCTGAAAGCTCACACCATTGTACAATTTCATGTCGCTGGAAAATTATTTGTATAGTACGTCAATTATATAAACAAATGCTGGAAGCTTGATATCATTGCCAAAAGCCTCTTCGGCATCCGGGTCCATGTGCCATGCACAAAATTATACTCCTTCGTTCCTAAATATTCGTCTTTTTACAAATTTCAAATGGGCATATTTTAGAGTGTAGATTCACTCATTTTGCTTCGTATGTGCACTCTCCGTTGCTAAATATTTGTCTTTCTAGAGATTTCAACAAGTGACTACATGCGGAGCAAAATGTGTGAATCTACACTCTAAAATATGTCTATATACATCCGTATGTAGTAGTCCATTTGAATCTCTAAAAATACAAATATTTGAGTAGTCACTCGTTGAAATCTCTAGAAAGACAAATACTCTGGAGTATATTTAAGAACCGAGGGGGTAGTGCACAGCCGCATGGGAGACTCAGACCAGTCGTTGCGCCGCATTAATAGTGAGTAATGAGCAGTCAAATCATAAGCCCCACCTTTCCCACTGTAAGTTGCTCGGAAGAAGCAACCATCGATACACTCTTCTTTGAATCCGCTCATACTACTCCATCCGTTACTGTTTATAGAGCGCGCTTTAGAAAAAGAGAAAATCTCTGGGACCAAGGCGACTAGCGATCGGCCTGAAAAATAGCATTGGTAGTTATAGCACGACGTCTATTACTAGAGGAAATAATGCGTACACACATGCATGCAGTGCTTCCACCCTGGGTACATACATGCATGCACTTACTCCACTCCGTAGTACTACATCGAGAGAAAATTGCAGTTACCATGCCCTAATTAATTGAGCATTAAACCAAACGCGTCTAAAGTCTCTCTGGTGGTGGAAATGCATTGAGAGAAATGCATCATAATGAAGCGCGCCTTGTAAACTGTGACGGAGGGAGTAGTATGAAGGTGCAAAACCAAGTAGGCGTATGGCCAGTCGGTCAACGCACCTCCTCTTGGCATATCACTGACATGTGGGACCGGAGTGTGAGCAAACTAATCTCAATTGACGGCAAAATGGCCAACCCACCGTTCCTTGAGACTAGCAACAATGGAGAGTAACATACACTAGTAATATACACATATCCCTAGACTATATTACTACCTTCATAGTGGTCAGTAACATAAGTATGATAACATGCAAACCTTCATTTATTAGGTTATAGAGTCATATTGCTTTGGGACATGTGATGTTACAGTAACTAGCTAAGTTATTGTAACTACCTCTCTCCTCATTAACTCATTGCCACTTAAGCAAATTTGCTGAGTTGGACTCCATGTTACTATTGAAGTTACTCCCACTGTGGCTAGTCTGAGAGAGACGAGGAGCGAGAACACACAGACGGGCTCGCACGGAGGCCAAGATATATTCAAGCATGGTTGATCGATATCATCATTACATGTTGGGCTGCCGTTTTCCGCCCTTCTCCGAAATAAATGTGTACTTTATCATAGATAAAAAAATAAGAGTACAGAGGCTCCACCATGCGGTTCTAGTAGTAGTACTACTAAACCTTGCGCTTGGATCTTCGCCTCTTCGTGAAGTCGAACAATGATGGTACTCCGCATGTTCGGTACTAGTACAGTGTATGCCTCTGGCAATCTGACACTGAATGAACTGATGCATGTCCACCGCCTGGGCAAGGGTACGTTGCATTAGTCAAAAGGCGTAAGCGAGCTTCACCTTGTCCTGCAAGCTTCTCCTCGTTCTGCGAGTTGACGGGAGACACCAACAAGTAGTGCTAGTCCATACTCCCTCCTTTCCGGTTAACATGGCTTAATCTTTTTTGTGGGTAAATGAGAGAGCTTTATTCATATATAAGCATTCTTAGGACAATCAGCCAAGACACTGGTCACTAGGAAGCGAGGTACCCCACAAAAAAGAAGTAGGAAGCGAGGTGTTTCATCAAGCCAGCTCTCGGCCACATTCAAAGTGCAGCAAGCACGGTTCGCACAAAGATGCGCCGCAAGGTTTGCTGACCCGTTTACATGCTGAATAACAAAAAAAGGAAATATTACCGAGCGCTCCTATTTGTAATACGATATGAGCCAGAATTAAGCGAGAATTGTGGCGAGTGTTCCATGCAATCAACTTCCATTATCACATGCGAGAACCCTCGAAGATAACCAAATGTGTTGAAGATTGCTTTATCACATTTTAAAAATATAATAAGAGTGCAGACACTCCTCCATCCGGTTCCTAGTACTAGTATAGTACATACCTCTATAGACTATAGTAGTAGTACTAGTACTAGTAAACTTTGCGCTTGGTTGTTCGCCTCTTTGGGAAGTGCAACAGTAATAGTACTAGTACAGCGTATGCTTCTGGCAATCTGACACCGAATTAACTCTTGCACATCCATCGCCTGAGCGAAGGAGGGCTTGCATTAGTCAAAAGTTTCTCCTTGTCCTACGAGCCACCGTGCGCAAGCTTCTCGTGTCCTGCAAGCTTCTCCTCGTTCGGCAAGTTGACGGGACACAGCAAAGTAATGATAGTCTATACTACCTCCTCTCCAGTTAATATGGCTTAATTTCAAACGAGATAAATACACTATCTATCGCTATATATTTGTAAAAATACGGTCAGTGGACTTCATAATACGTCATTGCGCTCAATATATACATTTCCGGTGTTTATACAGTCACTAGCTCACCCTGGCTGAGTATGTGTGTGCATGCACGTGTAGGTTGAGCACTTGAGCGTGACCGTGTGTGTTCCTCGTGTGCTCGGACATGCATGCATTAGGGCGTCGCGCGCGTTTTTGCGTCCATGTGTACGTGTGACTGTTGCATACACGTAGGGGGAGTACGTGTAGGGGCCACTAAAGGAGCAGTCAAATCACACAGTAAGTTAGTCGGAAGAAGCAACCATCATTTCACTCTTCAATGACACGTATGCAATATAAAATGGTTAATATGGAGAGAAAAAGAAAACCACTATATATACACTAGCAGGAGCCTAAGCTACAAGCCTGCTTTCTTGGGTTGCTCTCTTCACAAGCATAGAACGACGGTGGCCACACCGCTGGTCACATATCTGGCCTGATCCCGCAGCTGGGGGAAGGGAACAATGTTCTGCGTAGACGCGGTCGACATCGGCGAGGGAGAAAATCCATAGTCGGTGCGTCCCAATTGGGGGTCACCGTGGTATGAGCCGATGCCACGTCCCAACCGCCCTTCTAGCTATAGCCTGACGTCCCAGGTAGTCCATCTTCCTTTTGGAGCCGGCTTGCTCCACTGCCGCAGCTCCCCACGTAGCTCCATCTCCATGTCGATCTTTCTCTACTTCTACCGGCTTCTACTTGTGATGAGTTTATGTCTCATGAACTAGTGCCCGAGGAACACTGGGCAAAAAAGTTCCCAAACAAGTACCAAGAAGCCAGGACAGGACTCCAAGTATGTCAATGTCACTCTAAGCAACAATGATGGGGCATCTGGGTATGGTAATCTGTTTACCGTACTTTCAGTTTGTTAGTCCATCGATTGGTGGGCTGACACTGGGCCAATATTCATGTGTGTGCTAATGTGTCTTTGTTTTCTGGCAGCATATAAATACGAAATCCACAGGAATGCTCAGCTTGATTTTAGTGCAACTGCAAAAAATGTTCAGATGGTTCATGTCCTCCATAATACTTCACATCATGCACAATACATCGAATGGTTCTCTAATCATTCGTCGTCACCTTGAGCCACCGGACTATCAGATGACAAACGATTGACAAACCGTGGCCGTTCCACAATCATAGTCATTACATATTTTGAATGGGAAAAGCTTATCAAAGTTGACATTAGTTTAATATATTGGAATTGGAAAACCTTGTCAATTTTTGCTCATTGATGTTAGCTAGAAGACATGCATTTGATATTTTTGAGTGGGACGCCCTTTGCTATGAGAAACATCGATTGTTTTTTCCTATTCCTGTCTTTAGTTCAGAAGTAAATATTTACTCTGCTGAGATGCATAGTCACATGAATGTTGACTTATGTAAAATATTTTAAGAGTTTGTTCTGAATATTGTCTGTGTAATGCCAGGCCTTGTGTTTGATTGCAAAGTTGAGCTTGGAATGTTGTGGCATGCGGCATCACGAGCTGTTCACCGTGCCTCCTGAGAATAATGCTTCGTATTGTTTTGCATGTCGATCTAATGCCAGTGATTTGCTTGTTAGGAAGATCATCCTCTTTTGTTGTTTCCATGCTTAAGAAGTTCATCGTCTTATGTTTCATTCATAGCCTATACGACAAGTCGGGTAGGTTAGACGTGAAGCCATATGATCTTCCGAGCAACTCATCATCTTAGGACGTGATTGGATCATCGTTTTCCAACCAAAACCGCTTGTAAAACAGACGCTTGTAAATAAAAGCAGATGGTCTCGGGCGAAGCGCTTGGTTGGTCGATTTCGACTAGTAAAATATACACCAGTCTCTCAAATTACACGGGTAACCCGTTGGTTTTACTTACAGACCTCGGGCCATCGGTTTCATTACGCCTGTATGTTACGCGTTGTTTCCGATGACGAGTAAATTACACATGTATCTTAATGCAGGTGTGAAATAAACCAGAGCTCCCAAGCACGGCCTTACCGTTTCATGGCGTCTTAGTCTCTTGAAGGTGCTCATAGGTGTCCGATGATCCTGGCTTTCTGAATGAGCAGCAGGCGCTGTATCAGACCATCCGTAGGGCCCGCGAGGCCCTCTCCGTCGTCCTTCGAGTTGTTGCGCTCGCCGTGGCGTCGAGCATTGCTAACATGGTCAATGAACATGAGGATTCAGGAGATGACTTTATTTTGACTAGATGACAGTAGGGACCCACTAGGGCCATAGCCGTACGTACGCAAGTGCCTCCTTATTATGTACAACTATATTATTTTTGCTTCCTCCTGGTTTCCTGACATCACGGTCCCACACCATTGTCAACCTATGTACTCAATATAAACGAGAGAATTGCACAAGGTGCGGCCGACAGCTGGGACCAAGTAGCTCGAGCAGTATTTGTGTTTTTGAGGCGCGAGCACTGCAGAGTTTTTCTTGACGATGTTTTCGTTGTTGTTCAAAGGAGAGCAGGGTATTAACTGGGTGGGCTGTGGCCCGTCTAGCCCAGGACAGATATCCAGCCCAGATATTAATTTTTTTCAAGATGAAAATGGCTAGTCCAGCTATATGTTTTTTGAGGAATACCCAGGCAAGGTCAACTTGTTATTCTCTGCCCCACTGGGCTACAAATCTTTCCTAGGAGGGATGCATTAGCCTTAACAGGAAAATGGGCCTTAAAAAAATAATAAATGGGATGTAATTATAAAAACTGGGTAGTAACTATAAAAAAATGCACCAAGCACAAAATTAGTTTATAAAATATTATTTATGGATTTTGAAAATCTTTTTTTAATTGTTGCGCGCGCAATGTTTTGTTAGATTTTTACGTAATACAAATTTATATTTAACCTGACTAGAAATTTTGGGATAAAAATATTTCGGATCCCATCAAAATGTGGGAAATTTTATTGAATTCTGTCTTGAACGGTTGGTTGAAATTATTAATCGTTGTCCTATCTAGAAAATGGGCTGTACTTTTAACAAACTGTAAATGGGATGTAGTAAATTCCATTAGAATTCAAAAATGGGATGTACATTCTTACAAATCACAAATGGGCTATAAGTTCTCTGCCACACACTTGTGGGCCTACTAAGTTGACACGTCCCCTAAAAAAAGTTGACGCGTATGCAATGCTTTGTCAACTCATTATAGTCAACACACGGTTCTAGCAGCAGTGGTCGTCAGATGTCCATCCAATGGATGCTGTGCTTCTTCTTCAATCTCGGATATTCTAGCTTAACCTGCCCAAAAAATGATTCCTTCCCCTGATATTTGGGGCGCATCATTTCGAAAGCTGACCTGTGGGCCTACTAAGTTGATGCTTACAAAGGGCTTTGTCAACTTAGTCAATATGAACGATTCTAGCTGCAGTTACCGTACGATGTCCATCCAACGGCCGTAGTGCTTCTTCAATCTCTAGTCTTCTTGCTCCAGTCGCCCAAAGCAGCTCCGGTCGTGCCGCCTGCTCCTGCCTCCCGTGGCCGGCTGTGCTGCCACGGAGGCCTCACCGCCCCTACTACTCCCACTACTGGCCAGGCCATCCCTCCACTCACCCACACCCCCTGTTATTCTGCGGCGATGGCAGCCTCACACCGCAGCCGAACTGGTGAACCCTCGTACTCCTCTCCGCGCGGGCTTCCACTGCCGCATCTTACTCGGCTCCGCGTGGTCCCCTTCCTAGGCCTCGCCGCTCGCCGTCGTCCACCGCCCTGGTGCTCTCGGCGTGGCATGATAAAAATGGTCAAGGAACGACTTCCATCGGAACAGTACTGTACGTGGAGATGCTGACAGCTGAGTCCACGACAGCCTCAAGGAAGTGCCCCCTTATTACGCGGAAAATAATTATTCCTCCACCTGACAGCAGGGACCCACTGGACGGGCCACCGTATTTGGCGAAAAAACGTTTCCCCCTAACTGCTGGGACCCACTGGACGGGCCACCGTATTTCGCGAAAAAATGTCCCCCCCCCCCGCTGTCAGCTCGGACCCACTGGAAGTGCCTCCTTATTACGCACAAAAAAATGAATACTCCCCCTGCTAGTTGGGACCCACCTTGGTGGCTGACTTGTGGGCCTACTAAGTTGACGGGGACGGAGTGCTTTGTCAACTTAGTCAATATGAACGATTCTAGCTCCAGTGACCGTACGATGTCCATCAAACGGCCGTAGTGCTTCTTCAACCTCTGGTCTTCTTGCTCCAGCCGCCCAAAGCAGCGTCGGTTGTGCCGCATGCTCCTGCCTCCCGTGGTCGGCTGTGCTGCCACGGAGGCCTCACCGCCCCTACTATTCCCACCCTGGCCAGGCCCTGCAGCGACGGCAGCCTCACACCGCAGCTGAACCAGTGAATCCTCGTACTCCTCTCCGCGCGGTCTTCCACTACCGCGTCTTACCCGGCTCCATGTCATCCCCTTCCTAGGCCTCGCCCCTCACCGTCGTCCACCGCCCTGGTGCTCTCGGCACGGCGTGGTCAACATGGTCAAGGAACGACTTCCATCGGGAGAGTACTGTACATGGAGAGGGTGACAGCTGAGTCCACGGCAGCCGCAAGGAAGTGGCTCCTTATTACGCGGAAAATAATTATTCCTCCGCCTGACAGCAGGGACCCACCGGACAGGCCATCGTATTTGGCGAAAAAATATTTCCCCCTGACTGCTAGGACCCACCAGCTACATCTTCGCACGCAAGGAAGTGCGTCCGGGCAAAAAAACGATTCGCCCCCCTGACTGCTGGGACCCACCAGCTACATCTTCGCAGGCAAGGAAGTGCCTGATAGTCGGGACCCACCTGGTCGAAGCGTACGTAGCGTTGTCATTCTGGTCGCGAACGTGTACATACATACTGGTCGATGTAGAGGCGTGCACGTGTCGTAGGAGAGGCGCGCACATAGCATGTACACGTACATATAGCGGCTAGTGTGCAAGAAAGAAAATACGGCCACGTACATACATATGGGCAGGGTCTTGAACGCCTACTCGCGCATACGTACGACCAAGGCTTGTGTACATGGCTGGGTCGGAACGGAGAAACAACGTCGTCGTCGTGTTCATGGGGAGCCAACCGGCTGGGTCGGAACGGAATGCATTGTCGTGTTCATCAGGAGGGCTTGGACGGAACAGCCGATGGAAACGAGGCTTGGCGTACCGCAGAACGAAGGAAACGGCCTTGTGTTCGACCGCCCATGGTCGAAACGGGATCCTGTTCATCGGGAGGGGTCTGGCGTACCGCAAAACAGAGGAAACGGACCTCCTACGGTCGAAACGGGGGTCCTGTTGATCAGGAGGGGTGTGGCGTACCGCAAAATGGAGGAAACAGATTTGTGTTGGAGCGCTACGGTCGAAACGGGGGTCATGTTCATCGGGAGGGGTGTGGCGTACCGCAAAATGGGACTCCACGGGATACTGTTCATCTCCACCGTCGACCCCCTCCAGCCTCCACGGGCTACTGTTCATCCACCATCGGCCTCCTCCAGCCTCCACCTGCGACTACTCATCCACGGGCTCCTGTTCATCCAGTCTCCACCGCGCGCTACTCCACCGGCTACTATTCAAGCAACCCTCTCCACGGGCTCCTGTTTAACCACCCCTCCACGGGCTACTGTTCACCGAGCCCTCCACCGTCTACTGTTCATCCAGCCCTCCACGGGGTGGTCTTGTTCATCCTACCCTCCACGGGGTCCTGTTCATCCAGCCCCAACCGGCTCGATCGATCGAGGTCCTGTTCATCCAGAGGCAACACCATGGGGTCCTGTTCATCCACCCCCACCGGGAACTATTCATCCAAACCCCCTAGCAACGCTCACTTTTCATCCAAAGGCAGCATCGATCGGCTCAGTTAGCAGCAGTAGCGAGGGAATCGCTCGATCGGGTTCAGTTAACAGCCATCGATCAATCGCTCGGGTTCAGTAACGTGTAGCCTGCAGTGCAATCGCTTGGGTTCAGTTAGAGCCCAACGCCTCGCTCGGGTTCAGTTAGAGCCCAATGCCTCGCACTCACGCGCGTGCGTGTACGAGAGAAACACGCATCGCTCGGCCCTGACCACCCATCGTA
Source organism: Triticum aestivum (assembly GCF_018294505.1). Classification (NCBI taxonomy): domain Eukaryota; kingdom Viridiplantae; phylum Streptophyta; class Magnoliopsida; order Poales; family Poaceae; genus Triticum; species Triticum aestivum. Next base: position 517,745,866 of record NC_057812.1, read on the forward strand.
ACCGGGAACACCCCGGTATTTTCCTCGCCCTCGCTTCTACCACGGTTTTTTCCGTCATGGACGGCCCAAAGAATGTCATGCAGCTGCGTCTCCGGCCAGCCCAGGACGAAAAGCCCATTTTCTGTCATGATTTTTTGTCATAGAAGTAGGACCCCCACCACATCTATGATGATACCGTGTTTTGTCACAATTATTGTCATAGAAGTGTCATAAGTATGACAGAAAAAAATTTGTTTGGCCCAAAATGTCACGGATGTGTCTTTTTTTGTAGTGATACAACTTTCCCCACTACTTTCACCCATTCCTTTCCTCTTTGAACCACATATTAGATTCATGCGATACAACTTTCCCCCTTCCTTTACTTTTTGAACCACATCCTAGATTCATGCTATACAACTTTTCCCACTACTTTCTCCCATTCCTTTCCTCTTTGAACCACGTCCTAGATTCATGGTATACAACTTTCCCCACTACTTTCCTGTTTGATCCAACACCTAGATTCGAGTGCAGAAGCGGAAAAAGCCCACATGCAGCTAGAGCAATACATGTGGAATAAGTAAATTATACCTTAAGGTTCTTGGGGTGTCGTTCTGTGGGCGACCGGAGGCCGTTCGGCCCACACTATGTACGGCGGCGAAGAAGAAGGGGTCGGAGGCCCTCCCGCGCCCCTGCTAGGTGAAAGTGAACAGCTGTGCCAGTAGTGGATTCGCTCCCTCACTGACGGCGACAGCATTAAGCCTTCTTCCCTTCCCGGTGGACAGATCTTGTCGGCTCTTTGACCAACATTGAGGGGAGAGAGAGAGGCCAACGAAGTCTTTTTTAGATCTGGAGAGGCTGAGAGAGTGTGAAGAGAGCAACTACAAGCGGACCAGCAGTGAGGGGAGAGAGAGAGGCCAATGAAGTTTTGTTTAGATCTGGAAAGGGTGAGAGAGTGTGACGAGAGCAACTACAAGCGCTGAGGCTCCAGCGTGTATATATATACTGGAGAGAGTGTGAAGAGTGCAAGCCCTAGAAAACAAGCGTTGAGGCTGCAGCTGATCGTATAGCTCCGTATCCATCCATTTTGAGCATACAAAGAATCCTCCTGGCACGAATGCTCAAGTGTAGTTATCGAACCCGAGACATCAAGTTTGATGAGCGAACAGGCTAACCAGCTACACAACCCACCCGTTATGTTCAACGAGAGGAAAATAACCTTTTATATATTCCTGCATTCGTGTGAGAAGCATGCCGTGTTTTTTGTCTGTGAGAGTCATTGAGATTTAAATCATAATCGTGTCATGTGGATTTGGTGGTAAGACTATCCATAGTGGTGCAGAAATAATGTAGCCTTAGTCACCTTACCTCTCTCCACGTAGTACGTTGGGTCCCACCAGTCAGAGGGTGAAACAAACAAATTAATAAGAAAAATTAAAAGCGCCAGCGGTGTATGTTACCTCACACATCTCGCTACTGCTCGGGAACATTGTCCAATTGATCCCTCTGTTCGCTCATGTACTATTTTAAGCGAATCCTTATTATAACATGCACACAATTTTGGGCACTTGTATTGGACCTAAGTCAATGTGCCACCGTATCTCGTACGACTCCCTCCGTCTAGGTGTATTAAGTCACGTTAGAAGGTGCAGCGGGACCAAGGTGCAAGCAGATCGGAGGAGAAGGAGAAACTTGATCGGTCATTCCTCCAATTAAAGCCCTGATTTCTATCTCTAAACACAACAATTAATCCAAACAACTAAGAGATGCCGCTTTAGCTACCATGCAGGGCCACGTATTAACTCGCATGCAAGACGACTTTGATTTCTTGGCTGATCAATGCATAGTTGCGCTCCATGCATTGGGTTTTCGGGGGAGATAACAAGGCAGAGTAAGGAGCGTTTGGTTACATTGCTTAGGCTAGTCATAGTGGTGAGTAACTTGGACTAGTAACATGCATATGTTACTAGTCTATGTTACTACTATGTGAAGTTTGCCGGCGGAAGCGAGCCGATCTGGCTCTCCTGAGCTAGCAAGGTTTTTCTAGCCCACCCAAGCTAGCTGGCCCACAAAAGCTAACATATTTTAACAGTTCCAAATGCCTAACCTTGCCCGGCTATGCTATAAGATGTTCTTGCTAAGGATCCAAACACTCCCTAAGTAACAACGCTCGCTAGCAACGAGGCCAGGAGGGGATTGAGATGCGAAGTTAATGGACGACGCCTAAACATTTTGGGAATATCTGATTTCTGTAAGATGACTTAACACCTAGACGGAGGGAGTACTACTGCTTAGTCCAGGTTTGATGGAATATTCGTCACCTCTTCGCTTCTTGTACGTACTCCATTTGTATCTCACTTCCTGTGGCTTCGCACTCGCACGATTTTCCTATTCTATGAACCTATGTGTGCGTGTGCGTGTGTGAAAGTGTGTTATATCGACTAGAGGGGGGTTGAATAGGCGATTTTTATGAAAGTCTTCAAAATGTGGAAGTTATGAAAACAAACGATAGAAATAAACCTATTACCCTGCATCGGAAGGTAGACTACACTAGGCAAGCCATAGTCAAGTATTCAATAGAGTGAAAGCACAATGACTAATAGCAGCAATGTAGTAAGGATCAGGTAGGAAGATATTGTGAAGCCACACAGAACACGCAGTCACTCAGTGAAGACAAAAGATAGTGCGAACATACAATGACTTCACAAGGAGTAACAGTAAGTAAAGGGAAAGGAAGATGAAACCAGTGACTCGCTGAAGACAATGATTTGTTGGACCAGTTCCAGTTGCTGTGACAACTGTACGTCTGGTTAGGGCGGCTAGGTATTTAAACCTTAGGACACACAGTCCCGGACACCCAGTCCTGAACACGCAGCTCAGGACACCCAGTCCTCACCGTATTCCCCTTGAGCTAAGGTCACACAGACCTCGCCCAATCACTCTGGTAAGTCTTCAAGGTAGACTCCCAAACCTTCACAGACTTCGTTCACCGGCAATCCACAATGTCTCTTGGATGCTCAGAACGCGACGCCTAACCGGCTGGAGGATGCACAGTCCTCAAGTGTAATAAGTCTTCAGATCACACAGACAAGAAGACTTAAGTGATGCCTAATTCTCTTTGGCTCTAGGTGGTTAGGGCTTTATCCTCGCAAGGAATTCTCTCTCAAAGGCTTCGAGGTGGGTTGCTCTCAAACGACAAAAGCCGTACTCTGAATCTGAGCAGCCAACCGTTTATGGTTGTAGGGGGTGGGCTATTTATATCCACTTGGCAACCCAACCGATTTGTTCAAAATGACCCCGGGTCACTAAGGAACTGACACGTGTTCCAACGGGCAGATTTCAAACTCAAACGGCAACTTTACTTGGGCTTCAAGCAAAGCTGACTTACCTGACTCTGGACAAGATTCGCTCTCAAAGTCTTCACTTGAAGACATAGGTTTTGTTTAAGCATCACTTCAGTCATTCTGACTGGTTCTCTTGGACCCCACTTAACAGTACGGTGGTTCCTATGACTCAACACAGAAGAAAGAGAACTACGAAAGATCTAAGTCTTCGAGCTCCATAGGCTTCATGTGGTGTCTTCTCTTGTCATAGTCTTCAATGTGAATATCTTCATATACCACCTTTGACTTCAATGTCTTCATACATTTTTAGGGGTCATCTCTGGTAGGAAAACCGAATCATTGAGGGACTTCTACCTGTGTTATCCTGCAATTCTCACAAACACATTAGTCCCTCAACTAGGTTTGTCATCGATACTCCAAAACCAACTAGGGGTGGCACTAGATGCACTTACAATCTCCCCCTTTTTGGTGATTGATGACAAACTAGTTGAAGTTTTCAACGGGGAATATAATCTGTGAAATTGTAAAGGATAAGGAATTGTCTTCATAAGTTGCAAGGGCTCCCCCTGAAGATGTGCATATAAGTAATTTGCTTTTGGAATGCAAATGCACATGGCAGGTTGTACTTGTGGAGATCCACTTCAACTTATGATGACAATCCACTATGCATGTGAAAGTATATGAAGATAATTACATGCATAATGGAAAATGGACGTTTGCAGAATAATCTAAGTGCGGAATTTATCATCGCAACACAAGGTGGCAGATAAGTAGCAGACGACCATCGAGTTTAAGTGTTACAACTCAAAGAACCAAATGTAGCAAAACGAGAGTTGTAAGCACGAAGCAAAATATAAAGCACTCGCCCATATGGACCCGCTTGAAGACTATCAACCTCATATGCTTCTCCCCCTTTTGTCAGTAAGGACCAAAAAGGTTTGAAGACATAGAGCATCTACTCGTTCCCATGAGGAGTAGGTGAAGCAGCAGGGTCGTTGTTGGTGTTTGGCGATGCTGAAGAGCTTGGAGCAGAGTCGAAGCATGCTGAAGGAGGTGGCGGTGAAGTAGCATCGTCTTCATCCTCGATCACTCTGGCATTCACAATTGCAGCAGAGGAAGAGAACTCAGAGTCTTCAAGGGATGAAGTTCGTCACAGCACTGCCCTTCGAGGAGGTGTAGAGTCAAACTTGAATCGCTCAGTGAAGCCATCCTCTTGAAGATCATCTTTAGAACACATCAGCGTTAGCCCTTTCCATGTGCGGCGAGAGGTTTCATGGGCAACAAAAGCACTCTTGGTGGCAAGATTGCGAATGCGATTAACATCCACCAAGAGGCTTTGCATCTGACACTTCAGCCAGTCATGATGCCTATCCTGTTTCTGATGAAGAGACACAAGAAGCTCTCGACACGAGTGCGCTTCTTGGGCCGTGGAGCAGTTGTACTGTCAGTGGCTTCAGTGAGAGCAGGATGCGGTGCACGTGTAGTGCCAGCCAAAGGATACACACGAGCGACTGCTTCAACTCCTTCAATGTTCTGAGAAAAACTCTGATGCTCTGCATTCTGGAGACTTAGGGGTTCCTTGGCAGGCTCAGGATAGATGGCTTCAATCGACATATCCACATTAGGCAGAAAAATCTGATGATTGCGAGCAGATGGCTGATATGAGATAGTGGAGTGAAGTTTGATCAGCCGCATGACCCATGGGGCGTAGAACTTCAAGCCAAACAGATCAGAGCCTGATGCAGCAAGTTGGCGAATGAAGAAGTCCTGTGCATTGAAGCATTTTCCATGAAGAATATAGAAGACCAAAGTCTTCATTGCACCTTCAAGCTTGGCATGTGGAGAGTGCCCTTTGAAGGGCCAGAGAGTTCGCCTTATGATGTGATAAATAGTCCTTGGCAGATACTCTAGGTCTTCAACAAAGAACTCTTTGGGATATGCAGTATCTTGGGGTAATGGCTTCACCATACTGAGCATCTGACTCATGTTAGGTTCAGGCTTCTGAAAGATGCTCTCCACAGCTTCACTGTGAAGTTGACAGCCAGATTCATAGAGATCTCCGGGAGTGGGCAGACTAGTGAGCTCAATGATGTCAAAGGCTTTGGCTTCGTGATGAACGTTTCCTGTCATCCACTCCAGGACCCAAGTCTTCGGATCTCTGTTATACCTGCGTATGTGAAGTGTGGCATAGAATTGGAGCAGCAACTCTTCATTCCAATGCTCTTGGTCAGTGACGAATGGCAGCAATCCAACTTCTTTGAAGCAATCCAGAGCTTCTTCCAGACAGGGCAGACCAGCTATAGCTTCAATGTCAAGACGCTTGTGGGGGAAGATGCGACCTTGATTGTATAGAATGCAGGAGTAATAGCTTCGCTGCGGATAGCTCCAGAACCGATCAGATGATATCCTTTCCCTTGAGTAGGGGTTCCTGGAGCTATTGAAGAATGTGTTGTCTGCTCTGAAGCCATTGATATTGAAGGACCTAGGTGCTGATGTAGGACCTGGGAACCTTGGCAATCTTGGGATTGGCTTCTGTACCTAAGGCCTGTGCTCAAGATGATAGTCGAACTGGGGACCGGCAGCAGACTCAGGAACAGAAGTGGTGGGATCAGTGGCTTCACTGACTTCTGGTGCTTTTGTTGGTGAGGGCTCCACATTAGCTTCAGCCATGACAGCGTCAGTGGCTTCAGTGGTGTTGGTGGTGGCAGCCTCAAGATGTTCAACCTCCACTTGACGAGCAGGAGGATCGATCACGATCACGTTCTCCTCGAGAACTGCTTCTTGGTGGGACAGGGGAGTGGCAACTTGTGGGACTTCTTCTTCCGCGGCTGATGCAGCCGGATTGTCTTCAGCAGAGACTTGAGGCCTTGTACCTTTGCGAAGCCTGCACAATGCGGGTGAAGCCTGTGGAGTTGCTGTTGGCTGGGCCTCAAAGTCTTCATTCTCTTGTGGGCGATCCGCCCATGAAGCATCCTGTGCAATTGGCGTCAGTGGACGACCAATGCTGATGAGTTCGTTGTGTGTTAGCACAGGCGATGATACCTGTTGGTGTTCTAGCTGAGGAAGGGCTGCATCATCTTCAACATGGTCATGATGACCAATGTCTTCAACAGCGATGGGATCAGCTGCTGGAAAGTCTTCAACTTCATGAGCCTCTGTGAAAGCAGGCTCATGGACAGTCAGTTGACGTTCTTGTGGATCAGCGTCAGGGTGAACCATGGAAATGGGTTCAACAATCAAGGGCTCTGTGGGAGCAGCCCGTTCCTTCTTGGTCATTCTTTTCTTCTTGGCGGGGGCAGTAGCAGAGGCTTCAGGATGTTTTCTCTTCCTTGCTTCAGCCTCAGCAGTCCTAGTCTTCTTCAGTTCCGAAGCGGTTGACCTGACCTTTGGCTTCGGGCCAGTCATGCTAGTTGGGAAGACAAGGGGATCTGCCTCCTACCTTGGTGCTTCAGGTTCAGCCATAGCGGGCTTCTTCTGCTTCTTGGCAGCCATCCTGGGGTCGATGCCAGGACGCCCAAGGGCCTTGCGCTTCTCAGCCTCATTGTAAGCTTGCACACACCTATCATCCAGGACCTTCATGCGCTCACGACAACCCTGAGCTTCTGCACGTTTCTTTAGAAAGGCTTCCTTGAGCTCGTGCAGCATAATCTTGAAATTCTTCACGTCTTGCACGCTGAGCTTGGCCATATGCTTCTTGAACTGAGATTTCTCAAAGTCAATCTTCTGCTTCAGTTCAACAACGCGCTAGGCGATAGCTAACTCTGAAGCAATGGCGCCATGGAAGGCGACACTGAGGCCAATGGGTAGTTGGAGATCTTTGAAGCTGATGTTTGGCGTGTCAAACCATTCATCAATGAAGTTGTGGATGATTGTTACATCAAAGAGAGGCAGATCATTGAAGATTTCTGCTTCTTCTTTGCTCTTGATGAGTTGCTCAAGAGCTTCATCTGCAAGATCTTCATCACTTGACAGATCAATGGCATCATTGCGCAGAATGGCAGCAGCTGTTAGCTCTTGGCCGGTGTGTGACAGAGGCATCTTGACCTTCTAGGGCTTGGAGATGCGTGATAAATCTTTGGACTGCACACTGTCTTCAGGAGGTGCAGTTGCCAGTGGCTTCGCCCGTGAGATTTTTGGTGAAGGGGCAGGCTTTGAAGCTTTAGGCTTCTTCAACATCTTTGGCTTCGGAGCTGCAAGCGCTTCATCTGATTCAGCGTCAGCTGCAGGCTCATTCACTGCAGTCCCTTGAACCAAGATATGGGTGATGAGGCCTTCAAGGTTGTAGAAAGGACCGACGACATTGGGTTCTGCATCTCGTGTGCCATCAGCCCTTGGAGCTGAGGGACCAGGGTTGAAGTCTAGTCCCAATGTCTTCTTGTTTTGCTTCGCTGAGTTCTGGGCAAAATGGAAGTTGCGCTTGAACAGAATGTCGTCATGACACCATAGTAGTGACGATGGGTGTGCATCAACAGGCTGTGGCCCACGGACCATGCAGGGATAGAAGCCTTGTTCGATGGCTTCATCTCTAGACCTGGGTTGAAGATTCTTGCATAGGATGTCTCCCCACGGTCTCTTGATGGCATTTTTCTCAGCATATTCCTGGGTTACAAATCGGTATTTGAACTATTGTTCTACCCAATATCTTCGAATCCATTGGATTCGGGTCTTGCGCTGATTGTAATCCTCTTCAGGATCTGTCTTGTACAGTTCTGAGAGGTCATCTGGCAGATCTCTAGATGTTTCTCCACGACGCTTTCTGCCACCCTTCCTTGCTGATTTCTCTGAAGCCATGAACTTTAAACTGAAAGGCTTCAACACGTTCAAAGGCTTCAAAGATTTTCGCTTGCTGGACAAACAGGAACTTGCTTCGGGAGAATTTATATGATGCTGTAAGAATTCTGCAAATGAATGCAGACTATGAGAACCAAGGGATTCTCCCACGGACATGTACATGTGACAGCATTAAGGTGCGAGGGAAGGGGAAGAGGTCATATGCATTCTCAGAAGATTTTGAATATAAATCAGTTTAGAAGACATTGACCTCATCGTGCGAAGACATTCACTCATACATAAGGAGTTGGTTCCAGATTTGTACGAATCCAGAGATCAGTACAAGTGAGGAATCTAACTACTTTGTGAAGCATAAGTGAATATACTAGGCATGTTATGAGATGCAGTATGAGAGAGATCTAACTTGTGTGAATAGAAACTGCTTGTGGTAGAAAGTGACAAAGCCATAGTATCAACGGTGCCGTAAAAAGGAAGTTTTATTTACAACACTAAGAACTGCTAGACGGAGTGGAAGATGAGGCCGAGCAATTCGATCTTCCGTGCCCTAACTTGGCGACGGAGGACACCTACGGCGACGGCGGAGAGGACGATGTCCGCGGTCGGCGTGAAGACGGCGTCGGAGAGGTTGCGGCAGCGAAGCGCTTCGTCACCGGCGTCGTCGAGGGCTAGCGGTGGCGCTAGGGTTCGTGCGAGAGTGGAAGAAGAGATAATGACCGCCGTGAAGTGTGTATTTATAGGTACAGGGGCGGCACTGCGTTATTACACAGGTGCCCCTAGCGATTCGCATCTGAGGAACACGTGGCCATCATGCAGAATTTTGGGGGTTGTTCCACGTCCCACGCATGCCTGGATTGTCGGGTGGTCGTTCCTACTTCTCCGGGTTTCATGTGGAGGAATGAGCATTGAAAGTGGACTTAAGCTTTGTCTTTGTATCTTTTGCTGACAAGGACGCGGAGAAGACATTCGACAGTTTCAATAGAATGCATATGATTTGGAGAGATAGAGTTTGAGATAGATAGCATAGAGAGGTTAGGGTCCGATCACATTCACTTAGTTCAAAAGATTCAACAAGAAGACATAGCTATAAGTGAATGCTGTAGAGGATAGAACACTAGTATATATATATATAATCAACATAGTGAAGATAATCATGAAGACATGTTGAGATTGAAGCCAAACCAAATGTGAAGACATAGCAAGGTAACGCCATGAGTGAAACACTTCAAAATAGAACATTTGGTGGTGGCGTTACCCGCCGTATAGGAAGTATTAGACCCAGACACGGCGCACAATTATCGTGGCGCTCTGAAGTCAAATTCCACATTAATGTATTCACACTTAGAATGTATGTCTTCATTGATTGAAGATATACTTTACTTCATGTGTTGCACATTTAAGTCATCAATATGCATAAGGGTTAGGATGTGTGCCTGATCATAGGACATTTGAGGATTCCAGGATATTTAGCTCACACCGTAACTTGCAAAATCTCTTCTCATCCAAGGGCTTGGTGAAGATATCTGCCAATTGCTCTTCAGTGTTGACGTGTATGATATCAATATCTTCCTTCACAACATGATCTCTGAGAAAGTGATGACGAATTTCAATGTGCTTTGTCTTCGAGTGCTGAACTGGGTTGTTGGCAATCTTGATGGCGCTTTCGTTGTCGCAGTAGAGTGGCACTTGCTTCAGATGAATGCCATAGTCTTTGAGCATTTGCTTCATCCACAGAAGCTGAGCGCAGCAAGATCCAGCAGCAATGTATTCAGATTCAGCAGTGGAGAGAGATACACAGTTCTGCTTCTTTGAAGACCAACATACAAGTGATCGTCCCAGAAAGTGACATGTGCCTGATGTAGACTTGCGATCAACTTTGTCACCAGCATAATCAGCATCCGAGAATCCAACCAGATCAAACTCTGAGCCCTTTGGATACCATAATCCTAGAGTTGGGGTGTGAGCCAAATATCGAAGAATTCGCTTCACAGCTAAGTGATGCGACTCCTTTGGTGCCGCTTGAAATCGAGCACACATGCAAACACTAAGCATAATATCTGGCCTAGATGCACATAGATAAAGTAAAGAACCAATCATGGAGCGATATACCTTTTGATCAAACTCTTTACCATTGTCGTCAGGACCCAGATGATGCTTGGCTGGCATTGGCGTCGTGAAGCCTTTGCAGTCTTGCATACCGAACTTCTTCAGGCAATCTTTGAGATACTTCTCTTGAGATATGAAGATGCCGTTGCGTTGCTGTCGTATTTTAAGACCGAGAAAGAACTTCAGATCTCCCATCATAGACATTTGATATTGCTCTTGCATCATATATCCAAACTCTTCACTATACTTCTGATTGGTGCAGCCGAAGATAATGTCATCCACATATATTTGGCACACAAACAGTTCACCATCATATGTCTTCGTGAAGAGAGTGGGGTCGAGCGAACCAGGTATGAAGCCTTTGCTCTTCAGGAAGTATTTGAGTGTGTCATACCAGGCCCGAGGGGCTTGTTTGAGGCCATACAGTGCCTTGTTGAGCTTGTATACCATGTCAGGATGTTTTGGATCTTCAAAGCCAGGAGGTTGTGCAACATACACTTCTTCTTCAATCTTGCCATTGAGGAAGGCACTCTTCACATCCATTTGATAAAGAAGTATGTGAAAGTGCGTTATATCGACTAGAGGGGGGGGTGAATAGGCGATTTTTATGAAAGTCTTCAGAACATGGGAGTTTTGAAGACAAATGATAAAATTAAACCTATTACCATGCAGCGGAAGGTAGACTACACTAGGCAAACCATAGTCAAGTATTAAATGAAGTGAAAGCACAAAGACTAATAGCAGCTAGGTAGTAAGGATCAGGTAGGAAGATATTGTGAAACCAAACAGAATACGCAGTCACTCAGTGAAGACAAGTGATAGAGCAAACATACAATGACTTCATAAGGAGTAACAGTAAGTAAAGTGAAGTGAAGATGAAACCAGTGACTCGTTGAAGACAATGATTTGTTGAACCAGTTCCAGTTGCTGTGACAATTGTACGTCTGGTTGGAGCGGCTAGGTATTTAAACCTTAGGACACACAGTCCCGGACACCCAGTCCTGAACACGCAGCTCAGGACACCCAGTCCTCACCGTATTCTCCTTGAGCTAAGGTCACATAGACCTCGCCCAATCACTCTGGTAAGTCTTCAAGGTAGACTCCCAAACCTTCACAGACTTCGTTCACCGGTAATCCACAATGTCTCTTGGATGCTCAGAACGCGACGCCTAACCGTCTGGAGGATGCACAGTCCTCAAGTGTAATAAGTCTTCAAATCACACAGACAAGAAGACTTAAGTGATGCCCAATTCTCTCTGGCTCTGGTGGTTAGGGATTTATCCTCGCAAGGAATTCTCTCTCAAAGGCTTCAAGGTGGGTTGCTCTCAAACGACAAAAGCCGTACTTTCAATCTGAGCAGCCAACCGTTTATTGTTGTGGGGGGTGGGCTATTTATAGCCACTTGGCAACCCGACCTGATTTGTCCGAAATGACCCTGGGTCACTAAGGAACTGACACGTGTTCCAACGGTTAGATTTCAAACTCACACGACAACTTTACTTGGGCTACAAGCAAAGCTAACTTGTCCGACTCTGGACAAGATTCGCTCTCATAGTCTTCACTCGAAGACATAGGTTTTTGGTTTAGGCATCACTTCAGTCATTCTGACTGGTTCTCTTGGACCCCACTTAACAGTACGGTGGTTCCTATGACTCAACACAAAAGAAAAAGAACTACGAAAGATCTAAGTCTTCGAGCTCCATAGGCTTCATATAGTGTCTTCTCTTGTCATAGTCTTCAATGTGAATATCTTCATATACCACCTTTGACTTCAATGTCTTCATACATTTTTAGGGGTCATCTCTGGTAGTAAAACCGAATCAATGAGGGACTTCTACCTGTGTTATCCTGCAATTCTCACAAACACATTAGTCCCTCAACTAGGTTTGTCGTCAATACTCCAAAACCAACTAGGGGTGGCACTAGATGCACTTACAGTATGTTGTGATGATTTGCATAGGCCAGCAGTATGCGTATGGCTTCAAGTCTAGCCACAGGAGCAAATGTTTCATCGAAGTCAATGCCTTCCACTTGAGTATATCCTTGAGCAACGAGACGAGCTTTGTTTCTGACAACTTGACCATGCTCATCTTGCTTGTTGCGGTATATCCATTTGGTGCCTATTATGTTGTGCTTCTGAGGATCGGGACGCTTGACCAGTTCCCATACATTATTCAGCTCAAACTGTTGAAGCTTGTCTTGCATAGCTTGAATCCATTCAGGTTCCATGAAGGCTTCTTTTGCCAGTCATGTGATTTGTACACCCACTATCAATAATCCATTCTGAAGACGCTGGTGTCGTACCCTACAGTGCAGTTAGGGGGATAGGCTTCATGAAGAGCATTGTGAAGCAAAAACATTTGACGAACCAGTGGGTTATGAAAGCTTAGATCTAGATTAGGACTAATAGGGAGACTAGCAAGCGATTCAGGAACGAAGTACATAGTAAGACCATTCGGGCATTTGATCTTGCGCCCTACAAGATGTTTAAGGTCCCCAGCAATAGCGTCAGACGATTTTGGTTTTCTGCTGGAGACCTTTCCCTGCAAAAGGGAGTTAAGCTTTCTTAGCCACCCACATCTTCAAGGGTGGCTTAGAAGCAATAAGTCTAAGTGCAGCATCTGAGAACTTTGGCTTTGGATCCCTAGCAAATAGTCTTGCAGGCGGACAATAGTACTCATAAGAATAAGCAGAATAGTTCTTGGTCTTATGAACATGGCGGTTTGATGAACCGCTCTCATATTCATATGCCTGAGTATGGTTTCCCTGCAAAACATTTGCGTTAGTGCGACTCAGGTGAGTCCTCTATCTGTATGAAGCCTTTGGACCGTATGAAGCCTTTGGTCTGAGGTTTGTCTTCTTCATGTGAGGTGTCATGATGACATTCACAAGAAGATTCTCCAGACACCTTTTTGGAACCCAGATCTTCTTCATAGGCGGTCCATTCCTGCAGTTAGTACCAATGTACCTGGCAAACACTTCACCATTCTGATTCTTAAACAGTTTATAGTTTGCATCAAGGGATTCATCAATGATAATGGGGTTAGCACAAGTGAAGCCAGATAGATTGGATGGATCTACTGAAGGTTCCTTTGCAGCAACCCACGTGGTTTTGGGGTACTGCTCAGGTTTCTAGTAAGAGCCATCGGCATTCATTTTCCTTACGAACCCAACACCCTCTTTCCTTGGGTTTCGGTTCAGAATCTGCTTTTTGAGGACATCACATAGTGTCTGATGCCCTTTAAGACTTTTGTACATCCTTGTTTCAAGCAATGTATTCAACCTAGCATTCTCATCAGCAATAGCAGTGGTATCCTCAGCAGAGGGGTTAGTTACCACATCAACAGTTGAAGATATTGCAATAGTAGTAGCAGTAGAACATTCAGCAACAGAAGTAGCATTATCACGCTCAATGCATTTAAGACATGGTGGTTCAAATCCTTCCTGAGTGGAACTGATCTGTTTGGCGTGAAGTGACTCGTTTTCCTTTTGAAGATCTTCATGAGCCGCTCTCAATTTCTCAAGATCTTGCTTCCTTTGAAGATAATCATAGGAAAGCTTTTCATGAGTTGTTGAGAGAGTTTCATGACGACTTTCAAGTTCCTCATACTTAACGTGAAGATTTTTTATGTCTTCAATTAAGGATTCAGATCGAGTCATTTCAGCACCTAACAGATCATCGCTTCTGTCTAACAGTTTTTGAATATGTTCCATAGCTTTCTGTTGTTCAGTTGCAATTTTAGCAAGTGTTTTGTAGCTAGGTTTTGAACCACAATCAGAGTCATCGTCACTAGATGTTTGATAGTGAGTAGTGCGTGTGTTTACCTTGGCACCGCGTGCCATGAAGCAGTAGGTAGAAGCAGAGTAGTCCTTGTCATTTGCATCGGTGTCGGTGATGAAGTCATTGTCTCCAGTGTTGAAGATGGACTTGGCAACATATGCTATAGCCAGACTTGCGACGCCTGAATCGGACTCCTCCTCAGACTCCACCTCCGCCTCCTCAGAAGTGGACTCCTCCTCTGAATCCATTTCCTTGCCAACAAACGCACGTGCCTTGCAAGATGAGCTCTTCTTGTGTGATGAAGACTTTGAGGAAGACTTGGAAGAAGACTTTGAGTATTTCTTCTTCTTCTTGTCGTTAGAGTCATATTCCTTGCTCTTCTTCTTCTTTTTGTTCTCATTGTCCCACTGTGGACACTCAGAGATGAAGTGGCCAGGTTTCTTGCACTTGTGACATGTTTTCTTCTTGTAGTCGTGAGAAGCTTCATCATTCCTTGAGCTTGATCGGGAAGACTTTCTGAAACCTTTCTTCTTGGTAAATTTTTGGAACTTCTTCACAAGCATAGCAAGTTCCCTTCCAATGTCTTCAGGATCATCCGAACTGCTGTCAGATTCTTCTTCAGATGAGGAGACAGCTTTTGCCTTCAAGGCACAAGTTCGCCCATAGTTTGGACTGTAGATATCTCTTTTCTCAGAAAGCTGAAACTCATGTGTGTTGAGCCTCTCAAGTATGTCAGACAGATCGAGTGTCTTGAAAGAAGCAGATTTTCACAGACAGATCGGGACAGCTGCCATGCCCGCTCCTGACCAGCCTGGCCCACCCAAAGCCCCTCCATCGCCCACGCGCGCTTCCCGCCCAAAACGGTCAGCACCGCTCCACAGAATCGGTGCCGCATTCATGCCCGGGCAGAGCGGATGCGACCTCTCACTGGCGTCTACATTGAAGGGAGAAGTAGATTCAAGAGTGATGGTTGCTTCGTCCGTCCAACTTACTGCTGGGTCTATGTGATTTGACGGCTCATTGGTCATTATTACTGAGGTGGTAGGACTGCTGGATGTCCCATGCTTTCGGTGAAAGGAGGTACTAGTAGATTACAATTTTCTCCATTCTTACGGCGGAGGAGTGCAAGAGCAGTGGAAACATGCAGGATCAGTGATTACATGGCCCACCTCACACTATCACCATATTTTCTGGACACCGTGCGACACCTAAGTCTTTACATAGTACTCCCTCCATTCCTAAATATAAGTCTTTGTAGAGATTCCACCAGGTGGACTACATACGGAACAAAATGAATGAATCTACACTTAAAATGCATCTATATACATCTGTATGTGGTTCATGGTGAAATCTCTACAAAGACTTATATTTAGGAACGGAGGAAGTACTAGTATAGTACATACTGTAATTTATCAGCAAGATAGTACAATGCTATGAAGCTTCCAGCTTCTGTTACATGTATCTTGCGTCCAAGGTTGCCCGCTGCAACATTTCATCAAATACAAAGGAGACTAACATGCATGCTATTGCATCTCAATGATTGACAGATCATAGCAAATATGTACTCCCTCCGTTCCAAAATAAGTGTCTCAACTTTATGTAGGGGGTGTTTGTTTCCAGGGACTTTTTAGTGTAGGGACTAGAAAAAGTCCCTCTTAGCGACTTTTTAACCAAACATGAGGGACTACTAGGGACTAAAACTTGGTTTTTGGCACTTAATGAAGAAGACTCTCAAGGAGAGTCTTTTTTGGGACTTTTCCAACAATGCCCCTCTCGGCACCCATTGCCCCGCCGCCCCATGGTGTTGTTTGGTTGTTATTTTTCTGTATACTGGGGGTAACATGGTCATTCAATAACCTCTAGGGAGGGACTAGGGACTTTTTAGTCCCTAAAAACAAACAGGAAAGGACTTTTTAAGGAGTAGGGACTTTTTAGTTGGGACTAGAAAATGTCCTAGAACTTATGAACCAAACAGGGCCTCAATATGGACTACATACGGAGCAAAATGAGTGAATCTACACTCTAAAATACATCTATATACATCAGTGTTTGGAGTATGTACTAGTAGTTCATATTGAAATCTACTAAAGGACATATATATTCCAAACAATATGATAATCTCTCTAACCAAGGTAGTAGGGACGAGGAGTAAACGGAGGGAGTAGTAAAATTTTCTCCTCGTCCTACGAGCCACCACGCGCGTGGGCGAGGGAGCGGGCGTAAGGCATACAGTACTACTACTAGTAAGCAAGCTACACTTCATCCTGCGAGCCACCGCGCCCATGGGCGGGTGAGACGGCATACTAAGCAAGCTTCTCCTCGTTCTGCGAGTTGACGGGACACATCAAAAGTACTCTAGTGTATAGAGCCTTGCCTCTAAGGTAGGCCCCACATGGTTTGCCTCTTTTTTAACATAACGCGTCAAGTCGCAATTTGTTTGTTCACCCGTGGTAGACGATCCTTCCTCCATCTAGTGGACAACTGGTACATGTGTCAAATTACCACGTGGGCTACCTTTTCGTACAGAAATGAGCTCCACTGTGTACCCACACGGGTGTGGTTGGGAAAGAGACGGGAGTATGTGCGCAGTGCGTGCACCTCTTCTCTTCGTGCATGTCCCCCACCTACGTGGGTGTGTGTGAGAGATACAAACCTAGACAAATGGCTTGTGAGTTCGTGAGTGTTTTTTGTTTTGGGGGGGAGGTTGATTTCGTGAATGTATTTTTGGGAATATGTGTCGATGACATCTCAAAACAAAAATTTGCATGTAATGTGTGTGAAATGGAGGCCTATCCATATCACATATAGAGGGCTAGGTGATCCACGAGAAGA
Organism: Triticum aestivum; assembly: GCF_018294505.1. NCBI lineage: Eukaryota > Viridiplantae > Streptophyta > Magnoliopsida > Poales > Poaceae > Triticum > Triticum aestivum. The sequence goes on from NC_057812.1 coordinate 517,762,693, forward strand.
GAGGGAGGGGTCATAGATATCGATAGAGTCAAAGAGAGGATCAAGTGGGTGGGTGCGAGATCGATGAAGAGAGCCATCGAAATTGTGTGTGTGTGCAAGTCAAAGATCATTACTAGGGAAAACCCTAGTAGTAGAGCGGGTTTTTAGGCTATCAGCAGCTCGGGTGGCCGCGCTACCAATAAGGCGCTACAACTAACTCTTAGTAGTAGCATTGTATGTACCCGCGCTACTACTATTGACTATAGCAGCATCGCTTATACAGAATGCACTACTATTAGTTAGCTGTAGCGATTTCCTAGCCCCGCACTACTCCTATATCTTTCATCATTTCAACCCCGTTTTAGCTTCAATAAACTACAATTTCGAGATACTAGGTACTACTAGATATCAATTTCATAAAGCCATAAAGCATTATAGGTACTAGGTAGTATTCCCTCGGTTCCAAATTACTCGTCGTGGTTTTAGTTCAAATTTGAACTAAAACCACGACGAGTAATTTGAAATGGAGGGAGTACTAGATAACAATTTCATATATACTCAACATGCATCCTCAAGCAGTACTAGGTGATATCGACGACGATCATCATATGTAGTTTTAGATGATATCGACGACGATCATCATATGTAGTTCTACATGATATCGACGACAATCATCATATGTAGTTCTAGATGATATAGCCACACACACACACATATGTAGTTCTAGATGATATCGACGATGATCATCATCCTCAAGCCTGGGCAGCGTGTGTTCCTGATAGTAATTAGGATGGCCTGTCCAACACGAAGATTCTTGCCAACGATGAATCTCTTCCACCCAACCGAGTTTAAGTGTGTGCGACCGTCGTCTGTGTCCATGTGGTAAGTACAGGTGGTGACGGAGCCCCTTGCGGTAAGGCGTAGTCCAGCTGGGCCTTCTTCATCAGGCTCGATACCACAACTCGCAGATATTTTTTTGGCAATTTATGAATAAGAAAAACATATCAATTAATAAATAGCTTCGCACATACTCTTGCAAATATGTTTCTACTAAGTCTATATTTCTACACTATCAAAAGACATAGTACTATGCATTTGTACTATTTAATCATGAATTCTACTAATAAGTATATATGGATTATCTACTAGATTCCACATAGCATATCATCGACTAGATTCCACATAGCATATCATTGGACTCTACACTAAGCATATCATCGGATAATTTGCATTTGTAAGTATAACAATAAAGCATATATATATCATCAACTTACTACAGTCAGTATAACATACCATTTCATGCCGATCGACCATGGTACTTGTCAGGCGGGTCACGAATGGCACCCCGACAAAGTCATCACATGGAGGAATTATGTCCCATAGGTTGCGCACCTCCTCCTCGCTCAGCCTCATTCTTTGAGCTACGATGGCTTCATGAAGTGGGTTCTCATCATCTTCATCATCTTCGTCATCTTCATCATCTTCGTCATCTTCATCATCTTCCACCAGGTTGAGATAAATGACAGCCAGCTTGGGTCTTTCTGCTCTGAAGGAGAACCTGATCAACTCACCACCAGTAAGACACATGTGGGCGACGAAACGGGCCCATCCATCTCCTCCAATCTATGACATATTGCTTCCTTTCTTGACCTCCATAGTGTACGGCCCCCTAGGAGCCTCAAATGTCACAGTGTCTCCTGTCAGCTTGTTGAATTTCAACCTCACATTGCATGGGACGATCTGTGTAAAAAAAGCAAAATGACACAATGCAGTAATGTCAACACTAAAAATAAAATAGTTGTTACATTTCATCTAATTTCTTACCGCCGCATGACGAAAACTCGGCTGGAAGTAGATGCCGAACAGCTTGCCAGTTGCAAGGCTGCTGGCGCACCTTGACTTGCACAGTCGACATAGTGGTGGTGGTGGCGGCGCCATTTTCCTAAAGCAATATGAGCAAAGTATTAACGATCCACTTCACAGGAAAGAAAAATAGTAGCATGTGATTTTAACTAAATTGGCACCTACATTTTGCCAAAAAATAACTTATTACCAAAAATTAAAAACATCTACATATCCATGTACAGAAAAAATAACAATAAAATGGTGCATACTAAATCAACTAGCCTACTAAATCAACTAGCCTACTAAATCAACTAAATCAAAATGTTCTAAATCAACTAAATCAACTAGCCTACTAAATCTACTAAATCAAAATGTTCTAAATCAACTAAATCAACTAGCCTACTAAATCAACTAAATCAAAATGTTGCATATGAACTAGCCTACTAAATCAAAATGTAGCAGGGAGGAGGGAGAAGGAGGGGCGACTCGAGGAGGGAGAAGAGAGTAGGACGGAGGAGGAAGGCAGAGCGAGGAGAGGCCGGCCGGCGGCGAGTCGAGGGAGGACGGAGGAGGAGGGCGGTACCGAGTCCAGCAAGGAGGAGGAGTTGACGGCGGCACAGAGGGAAGAGGGGTAGGCGACGACGGCTAGCCGGGGCGACGGCGGCCGGTGGGGGAGGACCGGCGCGCGGGGGGTTGAGGGGGAGTGAGTGAGTGTGTGAGTGTGGATCGCGGAGAGGAGCGTACGTGGGGGTGGAGATAGCTAGTTTTAGCAGTAGCGCTCTAAAGGCAAAGGCGCTACTGTTGAAGTACCTATCAGTAGCGCGGTCCCAGTAAACGCGCTGCTGCTAGAACTAGCTTCGCGGCAGGGTCATGCGAATTATAGCAGTAGCGGGGCTTAGAGGAGGCGCACTGCTGATATGTCTATTTCAGTAGCACGTATTGATGGAGCGCGCTATTGCTACATTGCAGCAGCGCCTTATTTTAAAACTCGCTGCTGGTAAGATCCTGTGTATAAGCTTTTCCCTAGTAGTGGATATAGGGCGACTGACCTACCGGAACGTCAGAGGGCACATGTCAAGTTTGTGTGTGGCAGGGAGACATGACTAGAGCGCTCGATGTATCGATGTGTGTGTGTGGGAGGGGGGTGGGGGGAGGGGTAGGCATAGGCCTAACTATAGAGGTAGAACGATTCATATATGTGTTGAGAAGGAGAGACCCAGCTATGTCTTGTGGGAGATCGGTCGACATCCATACATAACTGAAGGACGGGAAATAGGATGGGACAGAGAGAGAGAGAGGAGAGAGAGGGAGGGAGAGGGGTAGAGTGCTGGATGGGTGATGGAGTTGCTTCTCGAAGATGGCGGGAGAGGCCTACTAGACAAACTGAGGGTGGAACTGCAATATTATCAATAAGAGTGGGGATGTGTTTCTGTGTGTGACTGTGCGTGATAGATCTATCGGGACGCATCCATTGATGATGAAAGGGAACCATGTGTTTGGTAAGCAAGCCTAACTAGATCGGTAGATCAATTGTTGTTTGTCGGAGGAAGGGAGAGACATAACTAATGAGGTAGATCGATCGACGCGTGGGGAAAAACGAGTTATAAGGACCTAGCTAGCTATATGTATAGCGGGAGATCGGTCAGTGTACGTCCATTTGTTAGAGGCAAATAAGGCCTGGCGAGATGGATATACAGATAGAATGGAGCTAGGAGGTGGTGCGAGAGGCCTAGCTACTAGCTAGATAGGGGGAGGAGTGTGCGGTTGTGAGATCGATGAAAAGAGGGGTGAGAGTTTACACGTGTGTGGGACCATATGAGAGACACGAGGCAAGGACACATAAAGGAGGAGATTGAATGTGCGTGTGTATGTTGTAGGCAGACATCGCTGGAGAGGTTTATCGATCGGTGTGTGTTGAAAAGGAGTTGTGGAGACTGCGGGGGAACGACCTAAAGAAGAAAAAAAGGAATGTGCGCGATGGATAGAATGCTGAGGGACGGGGAGGGTGAGGAGGGCGTGTGCATGCATGAGAGAAAGTTAGTGGTAGCTACAAAGGTTAGAGGATTGTGTGGGTGTAAGAGGCTAACAAAGATCATAATTTGATATGAAAGTTGTAGCGACCCGACCTCAGACGGCCAAGTCTCTGTGCTTAGGTGTCATCCCTGGATCGATATGCTGACACACACACAGTACTCGAGGATTTATAACAGAGGTAAATCACATGTGTAAATAACATAAATACTATTACCTCAATCCAAAATAGCGGAAGTAACAAGGTTGTGGATTCCCATCAACACCAACGGCAAAGTTGAGTGTAGAAATTGTAACCCTAACGTATCACTTACTCGTCATAAGATATCCTGCAACATGAGACGTTGCAGCCACAAAGGGTCAGTACATTGAATGTATTTGCAAATTCACACCATAGAGAGAAATGATGAACAATGGCTATCACTACATGCATATATGCCTGGTGGAAAAGCTCTATGGTTATATGTTTTTGCGAAAAGCCAATTTTTCCCTACTGCAAAGGAATAAATTTTATTTAACTATCATGGTGGTTGTTGAACATTGAGAATGGTTGATAGCATTCTCAATCCCAATTAAGTAACATCATTAAACCCAACACAATTATTTAAAGTAACATGATGAGATTCACATGATAATCCAAGTACTAGATACTCAAAACGTCCATAACCAGGGACACGGCTAATCATGATTAGGTTATACACTCTGCAGAGGTTTGCGCACTTTTCCCCACAAGACTCGATCTCCTCCGTTGGATTTCTCGCACTACATGGTGTTTGAGAAACGGATGACCGAGGCATAGTCTTTCAGAAGCGTTTGCACCTTACGATGGGTAGACCGTACCACCTACAACCCCCACATCTGCTAGTTTTACCACTGTAAGAGTTCACACGACTTAATCAACTATGCTAGAGCCCATAATAGCTTGTGGCTGCACACAGAAGTTTCTAGTATGAATAATCTCATGATCCCTTTGAGCCTGGGTGGCGGTCCATAAAAAAAACAGGCAATCCTGGAATACCTAGGTGCCTAGACAGGCAATCGCTGGAATACCCAGGTGCCTCAATCCACCCACATGTGTGTTAAAGTTGCCACCTTAAGCAAACCATTAATTAACGATCTCACATCTATCATGAAATACTCTCAAACCGAATCCACGTCTACGAGCATAGCATGGCAATATAAGCATAACGTAATAGTAACTCCCAAGGTTTGAATGCAGGGCAATAGGTTCCTACCTCATCAACTACTTCCCAATACCCACATGTTATCAATCCTACTCATGCAATGTTTAAGGGTGAAACTAATGCATAAAAACTGGGTATGAAAGGGATATGATCAGAGTGTGAACTTGCCTGCAATGTTGATGAAGATGATTCGCACTCATAACTCTTGATAGTTCTACTCGTCACACTTCGGTCAATCTATCGTAAGCAAGCAATAGTAACCACACATAAGCAATCACTCAAAGATCGGAGAGAACAAAGAAAACAATTCGGAAAACGTCAAAACCAAGCAAATAACTCTTGCAACATAAAACAATTTCTAACAGTACCAAAATTAAGTGAATTTGGCCTTATCAAAAAGTTTAGGTCAAGAGCTTCGATTTGCAAAAAGAATCAACTAAATCGGAGTTACGAAACTCAAGTTATGTTCAAAAGAAGTTTGAATATGAATCTGAACAAAATTCGAAATTTGAAAATTTCAAAAATTTGATGTGATAGGTTCACTGGATAGGTGAAAACAAGACGAAGCTATAGGCGTTGGTTTCATCTAATTTGGATTAACGAGTGAAAAGTTATGGCTATTTGAAAAATCAGGGTCAAACTGTTTTACGAAAGAAAAAATAGCTACGGGGTAGGGTCTAATGTATAAATACGTAAACTAATTGATAATCTAATTATTTTATCATATTAGTCTAAAAATAATAAACTACGGAGGTATAAGAATAAAAAAAACAAAGAAAGATACCTTTATAAGGCAGAGAAAAGACAACTTTGAAGAGAAGAGACAATTTCCAGAAGTCGCGCCGGAGAGGAGAAATATATTTTTCTTAAATGAATCTAGTCAAGCCAAAATATTGATTTAACCCGAATCGAATGATTTTTGGAGGCTCTATGGGTCTATATTTATTGGTGGAAAAAAGGCTTAGGGGTTAAAGGCTAGACAATGTGGGACTAAACGTAGACGAAAATATACGAAATAGAGAAGAAAAGAGGCGGATGGGCCTAAAGGCCTTCGGCCGGCCGCGCGCACGCTGTGGTGCAGTTTTTTTTAAAACAAAATTCGGCCTAAAAAATGCTGGGCCTGGCCCATTTAAGAGAAAAAAACAATGGGGCGCCAGAAGCTACTATATTGCGCATGTAGGCGATAAATAAATATGGGCCGCACGTACAGCTTTTTAAAAAAAAATAGAAATAGAAGGAAAACCAAATAAAAAAATAAAATAAAATTTTTATATAGGCATATTATATATCAAAATTTTCAAAAAAAGATTTTTCTACGACATGAACATTTTTCTAGCATTAAATAAAATACACACAAATTATAATAATTCCAACAGTGCTCCTGCTCTAATAAGATCCAACAAAATCATTTTAAAAATACCAAAATGAAATCAAATTTATTTCTCTCCAATTTTCTGTTGTAGGGAATCATGTTACCCTAATTTCCATATATTTTATTTTTGGAGAAAAATAATTTGAATAAAACTCAAATAACTCCAAATTGAAAATAAATTCAAAAGAACTTTGAATTTAATTCTTTGAAACTCCCAACTCATATTTCATATAATTTGAAGAAGTCATTTTATCTTCTCTCATGAAAATCATTGAGCTGCATGAAGTTATGAATTGAAATATTTCCAAATGAAATTCAATTATTTTCAAATACCCTTTCATTTAATTTAAATGGAAGAAGTCATATCATCTTCGCTCAAGGGTTTTGTATTTGAAAATAATTTGAATTCATGGAGATCAGAAAGCAAATATGAAAGTTTGGGAAAGTCCTTTTATTCCCTCTCATTTAACTTTCAAAAAGTTTTGAATTCACTCACTTTCAGACAATCAATCAAACAATCAATCAAATCTATCTATTTATTATAACATTCCAAAATTTAGAATTTTAGGATGTTAGAAAAGTAGATTCATATATTTGAATAGGAGATCATAGTGTTTTAAACATATGCATGCGTGAATATAGCGGTGATACGCATGTTGTGGTTTTGCACATGTTATACCATAATGTGATAATGCATGGCGTTTGCAACTCATAGCTAAATGTCGAACAATCTAAACCATACTATACATCGAACAATCTCACCTTTTATTTGAATTTGTGATAATGTGTGACGTTTGCAGCTTACAACTAAATATCGAACAATCTAAACAATACTATATATCAAACATTCTCACATTTTATTTTAATTTGTGGTAATGTGTGGTGTTGGCAACTCACATCTAAATACTTGTAGGCGTAGGGGCGGGGCACCATACATAATGTGATAAACACATTATACATATGAGACATGGTTTAGATTATGAAGATCTAGCTAGAGCTTGAAATGTACTATGATTTGAAATCAACATAAAGTGGATTCAAAATATTGAGTTTGAGTTCATATAGTACACATAGTTCATATGGAACTCGAGACTAATCATGTGGTGTGCTGTGAAGATAATACACAAACGATGGTTTAACTTGACAATAATGATGATTGTAGATCTGATTAAAATAGAGAAACGAATTCAAATGCTTTGACTTCACAACAATCATTATTGTAGATCTTATTCAAATAGAGAAATGAATTCAAATTTAGTTCATATTGAAGCGGTAGTATATACGTTTGGAATGCACAAAAACGTTCATTTGAGTAGTAGGTTGCATGCATTATACACATAGCGAAATATTTTAATTGAACATAAAATGAATTCAAAGTTTTGAATGACATTTGTAGTACGAATTGATTTGGTACAATACATGTTAGGCTTGTCCGGAAATTTCAACCCGCGCCTTGTTAGCCCGAAATATTTAAGATATATCTTTGTCTTGTTATGCTCCGACAACACCCTCCATCTCAACCCGCGCCTTGCTATTCCAAAATTACAACGCGCGCGAAAACTCCCACCTCCTGTGAAATCCCGACACGTGAAATGCCCGTGATACCCCTGAACCGAAAGAACCGCCTCAAATCGGTGGGGTTACTTTCGTAACTTACCCCACATTTCGGACAAGTGCGTCCCTAAGCCATGGTTCCCCACTCCCTCTCATCCGTCCACCCATTCGTATACCGAGGCCGGGAAAACCCGCGAAGCCCCACACCCTCCTCCGTCCGCCTCCCAGCCGGAGCCTCTTCCCCGACGACGTCGTCCACAACAACACCTCGATGACCCTCATCCACCGTACTGGATGAGGATCCGTCATCGATCTGGTCGTCCCGCCGGTTCAGCCACCCCGTCCTCCACCTCCAAGAAGCTGCCCCAACGTTCCCCTCGTCTTTCATGCCACCTCCATTCCTCGGATGAAGCTGTGGCCTAATCGGCGCCACCAAAGAGGTTGTACACTAATCGCCGCATTTTCTTCTTGATTCGATCTCACCATGCTGTTGGCGCTCGGTCCCGAGCCGGCCGACATGGTGCGGCTCCATCCACGGCGGCGTCGCTGGCCACTTCCTCCATGGCATCGCTCCCTCGGCGGCGATGTCCACATCAGTAGGAGTTGCTGCTGCTTTAGCTCTCACTCGCGCTGCTGCTCTGCTCTTGCTCTCAGTCCCCTGCCTTGTCTGCTCTTGCTCTTGCTCGCGCTGCTGCTCTCGCTCTTGCTCTTGCTCGCGCTGCTGCTCTCGCTCTTGCTCTTGCTCGCGCTGCTGCTCTTGCTCTTGCTTGCGATGTTGCTCCAATTTAGCTACACTTCAGTCGACTGAATAGACTTTTGGGTCAGTCGATTTTTAGGGGGTGGGGGGCTCGCAGGAGTTAAGGAAGAACCAGCCGCAGCGAGGAGGGGGGCTCGCCGGAGAGGTGCCCCACTATCTATCTTAGGGTTCAGGGTGGGGGCGGTGGTCGCCGGCGGTGGTGGGGCGGTGGCGTGGGGATAGCCGGAGAAAAAGCTCGGCCTGGGGGCCTAGAGGGATGGCCGGGGCGGCGGCGGACCGGCAGTGGAGAGTGTTTTCGGGGCGGGCGGGGCGACGCATCGCCGGCCGCGGGCAACGGGGGGCGGCTGTTTGGCCGGTGGTGGCTGGCGGCTCAGGGGGTGGAGGTTGAAGATGAACTGCATGCCCTTGATTTCGTGTCCAACGGCTGCAAAATCGACTGGCCAGAGATGAAAAAGTCAATCGACTGACGTGTAGCCTCACCTCTAGTGCGTTCAGTTTCGACAGGAAAATTCAGTTTCGACAGTTAAGTTCAGTTTTGATAATTAAATTCAGTTTCGCCAGTTAAGTTCAGAGATGAGCGGCTGATGTATTTTACATCTAGCACTTTGTGGTTATGTATTTTACATCATCTATTGGAGATTCTATTAGAATTCCACTCAGGTTAACGTTGTCTCTCTTGCCCTACTTCAGCCTCGGCGTCGTACAACTCACCGGAGCTGCTCCAACGACAAAACCCTCCATCACAGCGGAGCAGTACCTCAGGCTCCGTCTCCATACGCCCAAGATCTTCTTCCCCTCCTCCAATAGCCAAGTCAGCCGGAGCATCCTCACCGGCCAACCCAATCACGCTGAGATCGACATGGCTTCACCAAAGAGGTTGTACACTTGTTGCATCTCTTTTTTACTCTACATGTTATATATATTGTCCACTGAGGACACAGAGTAACGGGAAATATGATTATTTTATCCTACTATATGACAAGCAGTGAGGTACCAGGAAACTTTGCTATCCGTGATGGACTCTCTTGAATGCCATCATTATTTATCTCTGCGCGTTTGAGTTGTGCATTTGTTGATGGCCCTGGGAGCTGAGCTAGTAGGGCAGTGGCCTGGGTCCAAAGCAATAGAAGTAGCACAAAAACATTTTTAGTGTAGGCTTTTCCTTGCTCAAGCCTGCCTACTAAAATCACCAGTGCTTGAAAGGAAAAGTGAATGAAAAACATAGGAATTGGAAAGTTTCCTATGGTACTACTTTTCATGAACTTGGTGCAAAGGAATGGAGCAAAGGAAAACTGTAGGATTTGTTCCTTTAGTGTCTCTTGAAAGAAAAACCGTAGGAATTTTAATTTCCACTTGTCCTCCTTTTCAAATTCCTATTCATGAAGCACAAGACTAAGAGATAGTATCATAATAGCATTATAACCGTACATTTTCTTGTGGTTTGACTTAATCTCACCATGCTTCTTTGCATCATGTGTTCTTCCAATTCTTGTGAACCAAACACCCAGATTGGCAGAAATTCCGTGTTTTTAAATTCTCTGTTTTGCACATGCATTCCTATCCTATTCCTGTCTATTTCCTATCCCTGCATTGTTAGAATCCTCAAATTTAAACAAGACCTTACACAATTATTTCTGTTACATATATGTGCCAAAAGAAAACCTTGTGTGGTTTGTCTTGCTCCTGCGGTGTTGTGTTCCACCCCAGCTCAGCTGCTCCAACGAAGGAAGGGTTCACCACATCAGGGATCCGCTCTCCAGACTATCTTTTGCTGCCTCAGATCTTCTTCCCCATCGCCGACAGCCACGACAACTGCATTACCATCATCAACTGAGCAAATGACCTTGAGGACTACACGGGTCCGCAAGAGAGGTCGCACTCTTCCGTGTATGCTTACGTTATGCATCGCTTAATATGATGACATGCTACTTTATCGTTGAGTTCACCTATTAGACTCCGAGTCAGGTCCAAACTTATGCTAAAACTTGAGTTTTTAAATGGTTGCGGGGTACATATTGGGGCAGCAATCAGTACTATCTGTCTACTATCTGGTTAATCTCGGGTGTCTACTATGAGTTTCATGTTGGGTGCAAACAAACATTAAAGGATCCATTATCTATATTTTTTAACTAAAGCTATTATCTTCCTGCTATCATTGGTTTTAGGTCTATCCATAGTTTGCTACCATCACTCTGGATTTGTGCATGCACTCCTTACATAATCTCACTATGTTTTATTCCTATGCATGTCAGTTATTGTACATAATGGAACTGAACATGTAGAGCAAAAGAGACGAGCCTTGCATGGCAATAAAATTTCATGCAGACATCGCTCCATGGTGGGCGCAAAGGCAGCCCCCCTCCACCCATTTTGGATCGTAATCAAGATGAAGATAACTGTTCTGAGGGGGATTCAGAAGCAGAAGACCACTCCTATTTACCCCATGAGGTCTTCGCTCTAACTTGGCATGCTGATGTTGGTAATATCATGCATATGGTGCCTTGCATTGCTTACTGTAGACATCAAAGATGTCATCTGCTTAGTTCAGACATGCTTTGTGTCAATGCCATCTATTTAGTTTCTTTATCATATATGTGAATCATGCAATGCCATCTTGTCTAGCCAGGCATCATATATGTGAATTTTGCAATGCCACCCTAGTTAGCCAGTCATCTTATATGTGAATTATACCATGACATCATTTTTTATTATGTGTTAAATTTGTCAACAATTTTAGTACATTCAGTTGCTCTTCCTGTGCATCAGCCATTCGACATAGTCATGGAAAAATCTGGAGTGGAAACATGGTCTTCAGAGCAGACAATGCTATCTGACGAAGCGCATGTCTTGCTGGTTACAGATAGCTCCTCAGAGGAGGATTCAGAGACAGATGACCAGTCCTATCCCCCTGCCCCGAGGTGCATGCTCTAACTTGGCAAGGTTATGTTGCTCATATCGTGCATATGGTATCTTGCATTGCTATGTCGTTTGCTTAGTTTAGACATGCTTTGTGTGAATGCCACCTGTTTAGTGTCTAATTACCATATATGTGAATTATGCAATGCCATCTTGTTGCAAGACATTATATATGTGAATTAAGCAATGCTATCTTGTTGCAAGGCATTATATATGTGAATTATGCAATGCCATGCTGTTTAGCCAAGCATGATATATGTGAATTATACCATGCCATACTTTTTTTGTATTTCTCATTGCTTTTGTCAACAATGTTTGTATATTCAACTGCTCTTCCTGTGCATCAGCCATTTGAATTGGTGATGGAGAAATCTGGAGTGAAAACAAGGTCTTCAGAGTAGACAATGCTACCTGCTGAAGAAGATATCACTACAAAAAAAGACACATCCGTGACATTTTGGGCCGAACGAATTTTTTTTCTGTCATACATATGACACTTCTATGACGATAATTGTGACAAAACCCGGTATCATCATAGATGTGGTGGGCTCCTACTTCTATGACAAAAAAATCATGACAGAAAATGGGCTTGTCGTCCTGGGCGGGCCGGAGACGCAGCTGCATGACATTCTTTGGGCCGTCCATGACGGAAAAAACCATGGTAGAAGCGAGGGGGAGGAAAATTTCGGGGAGTTCCCGGTTACGGTGGGAGGTCGGGGGCCGAGCGATGTGCGTTTATCTCATACACGTACACGCGTGTGTGTGAGGCGTTGGCTCTAACTGAACCCGAGCGAGGCGTTGCGCTCTAACTAAACCCGAGCGATTGCACTGCAGGCTATGCGTTACTGAACCCGATGGCTATTAACTGAACTGATCGAGTGATTCCTTCGCTACTGCTGCTAACTGAAGCCGATCGATGGGATGAACAGTGAGCGTTGCAGGGGGGTTGGATGAACAGTGAGCGGTGGCGTTGCCTCTGGATGAACAGGACCCCGTGGTGTGGTGGAGGGCTGGATGAATAGTAGATGGTGGAGGGGTGCCCGTGGAGGGGTGGATGAACAGGACCCCATGATGTGGAGGGCTGGATGAACAGTAGACAGTGGAGGGGTGGTTGAACAGGACCCCGTGGTGTGGAGGGCTGGATGAACAGTAGACGGTGGAGGGGTGCCCGTGGAGGGGTGGTTGAACATGACCCCGTGGTGAGGAGGGCTGGATGAACAGTAGAAGGTGGAGGGGTGGTTGAACAGTAGCCAGTGGAGTAGCGCGCGGTGGAGGCTGGATGAACAGGAGCCCGTGGAGGCTGGAGGAGGTCGATGGTGGAGATGAACAGTATCCCGTGGAGTCCCATTTTGCGGTATGCCACACCCCTCCCGATGAACAGGACCCCCGTTTTGACCTAGCACTCCAACACAAGTCCGTTTCCTCCGTTTTGTGGTACGCCACACCCCTCCCGATCAACAGGACCCCCGTTTCGACCGTAGGAGGTCCGTTTCCTCCGTTTTGCGGTACGCCACACCCCTCCCGATCAACAGGACCCCCGATCGTAGGATGTCTGTTTCCTCCATTTTGCGGTACGCCACACCCCTCCCGATGAACAGGATCCTGTTTCGAACGTGGCCGGTCGAACACAAGGCCGTTTCCTCCGTTCTGCGGTACACCAGGCCTCATTTCCATCGCCTGTTCCGTCCAAGCTCTCCCGATGAACACGACGCATTCCGTTGCCTCCCCATGAACACGAGGACGATGTTGTTTCTCCGTTCCGACCCAGCCGTGTACACAAGCCCTCGCCGTACGTATGCGCGAGTAGGCGTTCGAGACCACGCCCGTATGTACACATACGTGGCCGTATTTTCTTCCTTGCACCCTGACCGCTGTACGTACATGTACATGCTACATGCGCGCTTCTACTACGACACGTGCGTGCCTCTACATCGACCAGTATATATGTATGTACACGTTCGCGACCAGAATGACAACGCTACGTACGCTTCGACCAGGTGGGTCCCGACTGTCAGGCACTTCCTTGCGTGCGAAGATGTAGCTGGTGGGTCCCAGCAGTCAGGGGGGCGAATCATTTTGTTTTTTTTTGCCCGGACGCACTTTCTTGCGTGCGAAGGTGTAGCTGGTGGGTCCCAGCAGTCAGGGGGAACGTTGTTTTTTTCAAGAAATACGATGGCCCGTCTGGTGGGTCCCCGCTGTCAGGTGGAGGAATAATTATTTTGCACGTAATAAGGAGGCACTTCCTTGCTACGGCCATGGACCCAGTTGTCAGCCTCTCCATGTACAGTCCACATTCGATGGAAGTCGTTCCTTGACCACGTTGACCACGCCGCGCCGAGAGCACCAGGGCGGTGGCTGACGGCGAGGCCTAGGAAGGGGACGACGGGGAGCCGGGGAAGACGCGACAGTGGAAGCCCGCACGAAGAGGAGTACGAGGGTTCACTGGTTCGGCTGCAGTGTGAGGCTGCCGTCGCCGCAGGGCCTGGCCAGCGGTGGGAATAGTAGGGGGCGGCGAGGCCTCCGCGGCAGCACAGCCGACCACGGGTGGCAGGAGCATGCGGCACGACCAGCGCTGCTTTGGGCGGCTGGAGCAAGAAGACCAGAGGTTGAAGAAGCACTACGGCCGTTGGATGGACATCGTACGGTCACTGGAGCTAGAATCGTTCATATTGACTAAATTTGACAAAGACCCCCGTCCCAGTCAACTTAGTAGGCCCACAAGTCAGCCTCCCACCATGGTGGGTCCCAGCTAGCAGGGGGAGTATTCATATTTTTGTGCGTAATAAGGAGGCACTTCCGGTGGGTCCGAGCTGACAGTGGGGGGAACATTTTTTTTTCGCGAAATACGCTGGCCCGTCCGGTGGGTCCGAGCAGTCAGGGGGGAAACATTTTTTTGCGAAATAAGGTGGCTCGTCCGGTGGGTCCCTGCTGTAAGGTGGAGGAATAATTATTTTGCGCGTAATAAGGAGGCACTTCCTTGCAGCCGCCTGGACCCAGCTGTCAGCCTCTCCATGTACAGTACTCTTTCGATGGAAGTCGGTCGTTGACCACGTTGACCACGCCGCGCCGAGAGCACCAGGGCGGTGGTCTGGACGATGACGAGGCCTAGGAAGGGGACGACGCGGAGCCGGGGAAGACGCAGCAGTGGAAGCCCGCGCGGAGAGGAGTACGAGGGTTCACTGGTTCGGCTACGGTGTGAGGCTGCCATCACCGCAGAATAACAGAGGGTGTGGGTGAGTGGAGGGATGGCCTGGCCAGTGGTGGGAGTAGTATGGGGGCGGTGAGGCCTCCGCGACAGCACAGCCGGCCACGGGAGGCAGGAGCAGGCGGCACGACCAGCGCTGCTTTGGGCGGCTGGACCAAGAAGACCAGAGGTTGAAGAAGCACTACGGCCGTTGGATGGACATCGTACGGTCACTGAAGCTAGAAACGTTTATTATTGACTAAGTTGACAAAGCCCTTGGTACGCTCCAACTTAGTAGGCCCACAGGTCAGCCTCCGAAACGGTGCGCCCCAGATGTCAGGGGGAGGAATCATTTTTTGGGCGGCCGAAGCTAAGAATATTCGAGATTAAAGAAGAAGCACGACATCCGTTGGATAGACATCCAACGGCCACTGCTGCTAGAACCGTGTGTTGACTATAATAAGTTGGCAAAGCCTTGCATACGCGTCAACTTATTTTTTTAGGGGACGCGTCACTTAGTAGGCCCACAAGTGTGTGGCAGAGAACTTATAGCCCATTTGCGTTTTGTAAGAATGTACAACCCATTTTGGAATTCTAATGGAATTTACAACAGCCCATTTACAGTTTGTTAAAAGTACAGCCCATTTTCTAGCTAGGACAATGATTAATAATTTCAACCAACCGTTGAAGACAGAATTCAATAAAATTTCCCACATTTTGATGGGCTCCGAAATATTTTTATCCCGAAATTTCTAGTCAGATTAAATATAAATTTGTATTACGTAAAAATCCAACGAAACATTGCGCGCGCAACAATGAAAATTTAAGATTTTCAAAATCCATAAATAATATTTTATAAACTAATTTCGTGTTTGGTGCATTTTTTATAGTTACTGCCCAGTTTTTATAATTACATCCCATTTATTATTTTTTAAAGCCCATTTTCCTGTTAAGCCTAATGCATCCCTCCTAGGAAAGATTTGCAGCCCAGCGGGGCGGAGAATAACAAGTTGACCTTGCCTGGGTATTCCTCAAAAAGACGTATAGCTGGGCTAGCCATTTTCATCTTGAAAAAATTAGTATCTGGGCTGGATATCTGGCCTGGGCTAGACGGGCCACAGCCCGCCCAGTTAATACCCTGCTCTCCTCTGAACAACAACGAAATCATCGCCAAGAAAAACTCTGCAGTGCTCACGCCTCAAAAACACAAATACTGCTCGAGCTGCTTGGTCCCAGCTGTCGGCCGCACCTTGTGCAATTCTCTCATTTATATTGACTACATAGGTTGACAATGGTGTGGGACCGTGATGTCAGGAAACCAGGAGAAAGCAAAAAAATATAGTTGTACATAATAAGGAGGCACTTGCGTACGTACGGCTATGGCCCTAGTGGGTCCCTAGTGTCATCCAGTCAAAATAAAGTCATCTCCTGAATCCTCATGTTCGTTGACGATGTTAACAATGCTCGGCGCCACGGCGAGCGCAACAACTCGAAGGACAACGGAGAGGGCCTCGCGGGCCCTACGGATGGTCTGATACAGCGCCCGCTACTCATTCAGGAAGCCAGGATCATCGGACACCTATGAGCACCTTCGAGAAACTGAGACGGCATGAAACGGTAAGGCCGCGCTTGGGAGCTCTGGTTTATTTCAAACCTGTATTAACATACAAGTGTAATTTACTCGTCATCGAAAACAACGCGTAAAATACAGGCGTAATGAAACCGAGGGCCCGAGGTCTGTAAGTAAAACCGGCGGGTTACGCGTGTAATTTGAGAGACCAGTGTATATTTTACGAGCACTGCTATATGGACGACATTACCAGACGATACATGCACGACGTGCGTATCATGCCATCCATGGGCAAGGCTGAAACAACAGCTAACGGCTGGATTAGCAATCGTCCGAGTGTCGTTCAGCGTTTTTATCGTGTGTCAAGTACTTCCGATATTTTACTAGTCGAAATCGACCAACCAAGCGCCTTCGCCCGAGACCATCTGCTTTAATTTACAAGCGTCAGTTTTACAAGCGGTTTTGGTTGGAAAACGACGATCCAATCACGGCCTAATATCATGAGTTGGTCGGAAGATCATATGGTTTCACGTCTAACCTACCCGACTTGTCGTATAGGCTATGAATGAAACATCAGACGATGAACTTCTTAAGCACGGAAACAACAGAAGAGGATGATCTTCTTAACAAGCAAATCACTGGCATTAGATCGACATGCAAAACAATACGAAGCATTATTCTCAGGAGGCACGGTGAACAGCTCGTGATGCCGCATGCCACAACATTCCAAGCTCAACTTTGCAATCAAACACAAGGCCTGGCATTACATAGACAATATTCAGAACAAACTCTTAACACAGGAATATCTCAGCAGAGTAACTATTTACTTCTAAACTGAACACAGGAATAGGAAAAAACACTCGACGCTGCTCACAGCAAGGGCGTCCCACTCAAAAATATCAAATGCATGTCTTCTGGCTAACATCAATGAGCAAATTTTGACAAGGTTTTCCAATTCCAATATATTAAACTAACGTCTTCTTGCTAACATCAATGATTAAACTTTGACAAGCTTTTCCCATTCAAAATATGTAATGCCTATGATCGTGGAGTCCTGTCGTAGCTTTTGTACTTGTTTGGGCACTTTTTGCCCAGGGCACTCCACGTGTTGTTAAATTGCCAATGGTCTCTGCAGACTAGTCATGTCACCGGTGTCTAATAATACTCTGTAAAGCTTCTCGGTCATTCCTTCTGTAATGTAGCGCAAACAGTGACTGCTTCTTTCTGCAAAGTGGAACGACCAACTAGACCCAGTAATGCAGCAGTTTGCCTTACACATTGGCTCCTTTTGTGCAGTTCAACTAAAATCGAAGTCGGAATAAAACCGAGCTTTAATTTTGATATCCCTGTAAGCAACAATAGGTATAAGGGAAACAATTACTAAGAAATAACGGTTGATGACTTGTACTCCCAGAAGAAAAGCATCTACTGATCTACTTTATCTTAATGGGAAACAAAGCAGGAGAGTAGCAATTCTCCATCAGTGTGATTCATTCATATTGACTGAGACATTATCTTAACAATGCCTTGTTTCAACATGTATAAAGAACGACAAAGCTTATAAAGGGGGTGATGCTGAATTTGTTGTAACAAAGCAACAAGCATCATGTCTGGGTTGGTCCCATTTTTGTTCACTACTTAATGGGAAAAGACAGCAATACAATAGCTTCAATTCATCATTTATTTAAAACAGTACCAATGCAAGTAGCACAACATCTCAAAACACACTACACAATCATGTGGATGAAGGCAAGTACCAACCTGTCATGACGCACACAAGATCACGTACGAATCTGCCAACACGAATAGGAAATCCAATCTCGTTTTGTGCAGTTGCATTGAAATCAAGCAAAGTGTTTCGCGTAGCGAATCAAAATGTCACAATAGCAACAAGTTGAATAGATATCCCTGTATAAACAGAGGCAAAAAAGGAATCAATTACTGGCTAATTAAGGAGGATGAAACATGCGGCCACAAAAATGGTAATCCCGCCAATCCCAAACAAGTGTTACAGTTTTGAAATAAGACTCAGTAGTTAATTCTGAGAGTGGCATCAATTACTGGCTTATAAAGGGGGTGATGCTAAATTTGTTGTAACAAAGCAACAAGCATCATGTCTGGGTTGGTCCCATTTTTGTTCACTACTTAATGGGAAAAGACAGCAATACAATAGCTTCAATTCATCATTTATTTAAAACAGTACCAATACAAGTAGCACAGCATCTCAAAGCACACTACACAATCATGTGGATGAAGGCCTGTACTGACCTTTCATGAGACGACCAACATAAAATATGAATCTACCAACACGAATAGGAAATCCAATCAAGTTTTGTGTAGTTGCACTGAAATCAAGCAAAGTTGCCGGTGTGACATTTAAGTTTTCTATAGCAACAAGTTGAATAGATATCCCTGTTTTAAGAGGCAAAAAAGAAAACAATTACTGGCCAATAAAGGAGGATGAAACATGCGGACACAAAAAGAAGCATCTACCTTATCTTGATGGAAAACAAAGTATAGGACAGTAGCATTTCTAAAACGGTTGCATTGATTCATATTAACAGAGAAATTCTTTTAAAACAGATCAGTAGTTAATTCTGAGATTAACAACAGCAAAATAGCTGCATGGGACATGCCAGCACCATGTGCGTCCACACGTATAAATGGGTGATGCAGAGTATGTAGCCAAGTAGCATATATGCGCTGGTCCCATATTTGTTCTCTTTGAACCTTCTTCCTATGTGAGGGTAGCAAATCTAGTCGTGCACAAACTACCCGACCCCCTAGTTTCTTTCCCTTTTCAACAAAGAGATCGGTTCCTTACAGATGTGTGTACTGGGTTACCCCCTTTTTCCCTTTTCGGCCTACAAAGCGGCTGGATAGCCAGTCTGTACTACTTTCCGCCCCTCCTTTCCTCATTGAACCACATCCTAGATTCTTGCTCCAGCCCACCGCACCCTTCTTTCCTCTTTGAACCAAGACCTAGATTCGACGACATATCGAAAAAGATCCACATGCAGCTAGAGCAACGACGGTTTGAAAGAAACTTATACCTTAGGGTCATCGGGATGTGGCAAGGCGTGCGGCGGGAGGCCGGATCAGCCCACACTACGTACGGCAGCGAGGAAGAAGGGGTCGGTGGCCCTCCCGCACAGGCGCTGGGTGAAAGAGAACAGCGCAGCCTGCAGTGGATTGCCTCCCTCGCCGAAGGCGATAGAGTGAACGCTGCACCTCCTCCCCTTCCCGGTGCGACGAGATACAGACGCCTCCTTCACCAGCTGTGAGGGGGGAGAGAGAGACAAGAGTCCAACGCAGTCTTGTTTAGATCTGGTGAAGAGAGGGTGAGAGACTGTGAATATAGCAAACCCTAGCAAATGAACACCGAGCCTCCAGCGTATAACATATATGTAGTGCGGCGAGCGTGTGGAGAGTGCAAACTCTAGCGAACAAGCGCTGAGGCTCTCGCTTATATATATATAATACTGTAGTACGGACTGAGCTCCGGTGCCTTCACTGCACCCGCTTTTGGCTATATGACAGGTGAGCCAGCCACATTTTGGGCCCACCTGTCGTAAAACCGTAGCGAAAATTGCACCAACGTGAAAGACGACTGCGTCTCCAACGCAACCAAGGTGAACTGACGAAGGATATCATCTTTGTGCGTAACAAGCAAAGAGCACTGATGGAAGACAGCTTGTTTTTTGTCGAAAATTGATCAGCTTCACCAGCCGATGCAACCATGAGGCGCAACCATGAGCATCGATAGGTCATTGTGGTGATGCATCATCCAGTTGGCATCAAGTTTGGGTGAGGCACCTAAGAAGTTTGACAAATCCTCACCGTGGTCTGTTTCTTCTCAGTAATCAAGCTCGAGGAAGGAAGAACCACGTGGCAGAGGATAGTGAGGCGGAACAACAATGGCCATCCAATTTTGTGCAG
Organism: Triticum aestivum; assembly: GCF_018294505.1. Lineage (NCBI taxonomy): Eukaryota > Viridiplantae > Streptophyta > Magnoliopsida > Poales > Poaceae > Triticum > Triticum aestivum. Next base: position 517,783,024 of record NC_057812.1, read on the forward strand.
TTCCACTAAAATTGAGGAAGACATGCCCGGGTATGGAGACACGCATCGCTATTTCCAAAAATATAAAAAGGGTTAGCAACGACATCTCAATTGTCAATAAGAATTAATGAAAAGTACACCAACAAACAGAAGCATCATAATTATCTTGATGGGAACTAAACCAGGATACCCGAGAAAAAAAGCATTTCTTCATTTAACCAGTGATAGTACTACCACCATATGGACAATGACCGCACAACCACCATGTACTTTTTGTCGAAACAACATGTATACCTCCACCGAGGCATAAATCAGGACAACTTTTTGAGTGGCATTTCCTCTATAATAGTACTAGTAGGTGATGTTGGACCAGCCGACGAACCCTAGCTACTATGCATGGGGAGCTGGGGAGTAGTCGCATAGAAGAAAACCCGCATGCAGCAACCTGGGGAGCTGGACCAGTACAAGAAGTTATACCTCAGGTGGGCGAGATGTCGTTTAGGCGGGCGGGCGAGATCTGCCCACACGACGGCAGCGAACAAGGGCGCGGAGGATCTTCGTCCGCGCCAGCGCCGGCTCCGAGAGGACGGTGCGCATCGGCTTCCTCCGTCGCCGACGGCGACAACGTCAATGCTGCACCTCCTCACCTCCCGCAGCGGACGGGATTCGGCCGGATCTGTGACCACCGGTGAGGAGAGAGATAGAGTGGACACTGTCATCTTGTTTTGATATGGAGAGGGTGAGAGAGCGAGACGCGAGAAACTCTATCAAACAAGAGGCTATAATGGAGTAAAAAAATCTCTCCATAGCAGTGGTTTTAAATAGAATACGCGCGTTCCCGGAAAAAAGAAACGAAAACTGGCGGACAATTTTTTAAGGGTCTGTCTAGGACACATCTAGATGTGACATAGTTATGTCACATATAAGTTGATGTCCACTCTGTTTGTGGTCTTTTCCTAGTTTTTTTGTTTCTTGTTGCTACATTATATACTTGTGGGAGCTTAGATGTGATATCCTTAAATAACATCTAGATGTGAATTAGACAAACTGATTTTCTAACATACCAAGAAAGAAAACTCGATCAAAAACACGCCCCCGCTTCCAGGTCGCGAGAGTCGTCGCGCACACACACATAGACATAGACATGCATATCCGTGTTTACGTAAAATTCCATTTCCATCTCCATCTCCAATCATATTTGTCCAACTGGCACATTATTTACGTTGTTAATTATATACGCAGCAATATTAACGTACAACATCTCTTGTTTGCGCACGTCCAGACCGCTGCCACGGCTGGTCCTGACCAACCCGAACCCTCTTCATCACCCGCGCGTGCTTCCCGCCTGAAACGGTCAGTGCCGCATTCATGCCCGGCCAGAGCGGACGCGACCTCTCACTGGCGCCGGCATTGATTGCGGCGCGCCGGCCGAGAGAGCGTCGCCTGCGCCGCTTCCGGGTGCACGCGGCTGCTCCGCATTCAAAGGTCGCAATAGCCGGCTACAACATGCACGATCTCTTCCAGTAGTAAGTTCTTGGGAGCCCGTGCTACAGCTAGCTGTCCTCCCCAAACTCGTCAATCTCTTCCAGTAGTGCTAGTACTCCATGTCACGATCCATCAACAAGCAGGCGGGAAAGTTATGGTATACTACTCGGTTTGCGGTGAGTGGCATGCCGAGCGACCGTGTGGGGTCGAGCCGTGGAGGAGGGTGAGACACGAACACGACAGACGTGATTTAAACGTTGGTTTTGCTCGATGGCGTGATCCAATGAAACGAAACATTGGTTTCTCTCCGTTTCCATTTTTTCTCCGGAAAAACGGAAACTTTTCCACTCCATTTTCATTCCTATTCCAAGGTTGCCCCGTTACAACATTCCATCAAATACAAAGGAAAACTAACACGCATGCTGATGCATCTCAATGATTCACAGATCATAGCCAATATTTACTTCACAACTAAAGAAAAAAGTTGTGAGAGCACGTACGATAGAAAAACTACTGATGGGGTCACTACGACTTAATCCCTAAACCCTAAACATGATTTAATTTCCTGGCCAGGTAGAACCTATTGAAGGAATGTGCTAGAGGGAGATTCTTTAGTGAGAATGTCAGCAACAATAGAAGCAGCACTCTTTGGTTCTCTACCTTCTGGTACCTCTTGTTCCATAGCACTTTCCATGTCGGGAAGGAAAAACGGCTGGCACCCTCGGATCATACGATGCTTTTGTGCAGTTCCACTAAAATCGACCTGAGCATCCCTGATGGCAAAGATATTGAAGAAGTGTGATTAGAATAATAGTACTGGCACTAGTTCATGAGACATAAGCTCATCACAAATAGAAGCCTGTAGAAGTAGAGAAAGATCGACATGGAGATGGAGCTACGGCAGTGGAGCAAGCCGGCTCCTAAAGGAAGATGGACTACCTGGGACGTCGGGCTGTAGTTAGAAGGGCAGTTGGGATGCAGCATCGGCCCATACCGCGGTGACCCCCGATTGGGATGCACCGACTGTGGGTTTTCTCCCTCGCCGATGTCGACCGCGTCTACACAGAACATTGTTCCCTTCCCCCAGCTACGGGATCAGGCCCGTCATTCTATGCTTGTCAAGAGAGAAACCTAAGCAAGCAGGCTTGTAGCTTAGGCTCCTGCTAGTGTATATATAGTGGTTTTCTTTTTCTCTCCATATCAACCATTTTATATTGCGTACGTGTCATTCAAGAGTGAAATGATGGTTGCTTCTTCCGACTAACTTACTGTGTGATTTGACTGCTCCTTAGTGGCCCCTACACGTACTCCCCCTATGTGTATGCAACAGTCACACGTACACATGGACGCAAAAACGCGCGTGACGCCCTAATGCATGCATGTCCGAGCACACGAGGAACACACATGGTCACGCTCAAGTGCTCAACCTACACGTGCATGCACACACATACTCAGTCAGGGTGAACTAGTGACCGTATGACCATTGGAAAATATGTATATTGAGCGCAATGAGCGTATTATGAAGTCCACTGACCGTATTTTTACAAATATACAGTGACAGACAGTGTATTTATCTCGTTTGAAATTATGCCATATTAACCGGAGAGGAGGCAGCATGGACTAGCATTACTTTGCTGTGTCCCGTCAACTTGCCGAACGAGGAGAAGGTTGCAGGACGAGAGAAGCTTGCGCGCGGTGGCTCGCAGGACAAGGAGAAACTTTTGACTAATGCAAGCTCTCCCTCGCTCAGGTGGTGGACATGCAATAGTTAATTCGGTGTCAGATTGCCAGAAGCATACACTATACTACTAGTGCTATTATTGTTCGACTTCCCGAACAGCCAAGCGCAAAGTTTACTAGTACTACTACTATAGTCCATAAAGGTACGTACTATACTAGTACTAGGAACCGGATGGAGGAGCGTCTGCACTCTTATTATAATTTTAAAATGTGATAAAGCAATCTTCAACACATTTGGTTCTCTTCGAGGGTTCTCGCATGTGATAATGGAAGTTGATTGCATGGAACACTCGCCACAATTCTCGCTTAATTCTGGCTCATATCCTGTTAAAAATAGTAGCGCTCAGTAATATTTCCTCTTTTTTTGTTATTCAGCATGTAAACAGGTCAGCAAACCTTGTGGCGCATCTTCGTGTGAACCGTGCTTGCTGCACTTTGAATGTGGCCGAGAGCTGGCTTGATGAAACACCTCGTTTCCTACTTCTTTTTTTGCGGGGTACCTCGCTTCCTAGTGACCAGTGTCTTGGCTGATCGTCCTAAGAATGCTTATATATGAATACAGCTCTCTCATTTACTCGCAAAAAAGATTAAGCCATATTAACCAGAAAGGAGGGAGTATGGACTAGCACTACTTTTTGGTGTGTCCCATCAACTCGCAGAACGAGGAGAAGCTTGCAGGACAAGGTGAAGCTCGCTTACGCCTTTTGACTAATGCAACCTACCCTCGGTGGACATGCATCAGTCCATTCCGTGTCAGATTGTCAGAGGCATACACTGTAGTACCCAACATGTGGAGTACCATCATTGTTCGACTTCAGAAGGGGCGAAGAGCAAAGCGCAATAGTATGCGTACTTGGTTTTGCACCTTCATACTACTCCACCCTCCGTCACAGTTTACAGGGCGCACTTCATTATGATGCATTTCTCTCAATGCATTTCCACCACCAGAGAGACTTTAGACGCGTTTGGTTTGATGCTCAATTAATTAGGGCGTGGTAACCGCAATCAAGTCCACAATTTTCTCTCCATGTACTGTACTACTACGGAGTGCATGCATGTGTGTACCCGGGGTGGAAGCACTACATGCATGTGTGTACGCATTATTCCCTCTAGTAATAGATGTCGTGCTATAACTACCAATGCTATTTTTCAGGCAGGTCGCTAGTCGCCTTGGTCCCACAGATTTTTTGTTCTTTTTTCTGAAGCGCGCTGTATAAACAGTGACGGATGGAGTAGTATGAGCGGATTCAAAGAAGAGTGTATTAATGGTTGCTTCTTCAGAGCAACTTACAGTGGGAAAGGTGGGGCTTATGATTTAACTGCTCATTACTGATGACCCACAAGTATAGGGGATCTATCATAGTCCTTTCGATAAGTAAGAGTGTCGAACCCAACGAGGAGCAGAAGGAAATGATAAGAGGTTTTCAGCAAGGTATTCTCTACAAGTACTGAAATAAGTGGTAACAGATAGTTTTATGATAATATAGGTTGTAACGAGCAACAAGTAACAAAAGTAAATAAAGTGCAGCAAGGTGGACCAATCCTTTTGTAGCAAAGGACAAGCCGCAACAAACTCTTATAATAGGAAAAGCGCTCCCGAGGACACATGGGAATATCGTCAAGCTAGTTTTCATCATGTTCATATGATTCGCGTTCGATACTTTGATAATTTGATATGTGGGTGGACCGGTGCTCGGGTGCTGTTCTTACTTGAACAAGCATCCCACTTATGATTAACCTCTATTGCAAGCATCCGCAACTACAACAAAAGTATTAAGGTAAACCTAACCATAGCATGAAACATGTGGATCCAAATCAGCCCCTTACGAAGCAACGCATAAACTAGGGTTTAAGCTTCTGTCACTCTAGAAACCCATCATCTACTTATTACTTCCCAATGCCTTCCTCTAGGCCCAAATAATGGTGAAGTGCTATGTAGTCAACGTTCACATAACACCACTAGAGGCTAGACAACATACATCTTATCAAAATATCAAACGAAATACGAAATTCACATGACTACTCATAGCAAGACTTCTTCCTTGTCCTCGGGAACGAACATAATTACTCACAAAGCATATTCATGTTCATAATCAGATGGGTAATAATATGCATATGGGATCTGAACATACGATCTTCCACCAAATAAACCAACTAGCATCAACTACAAGGAGTAATCAACACTACTAGCAACCTACTAGCACCAATCCCGGACTTTGAGACAAGAATTGGATACAAGAAATGAACTAGGGTTTGGAGATGAGATGGTGCTGGTGAAGATGTTGATGGAGATTGCCCTCTCCCGATGAGAGGAGCGTTGGTGATGACGATGGTGATGATTTCCCCCTCCGGGAGGGAAGTTTCTCCGGCAGAATAGCTCTGCCGGAGCTCTAGATTGGATCAGCCAAGGTTCCGCCTCGTGGCGGCGGAGTCTCGTCCTGAAAAGTTCCTTCTTATTTTTTTCTCATCAAAAGACCTCATATAGGAGAAGATGGGCATCGAAGAGCCACCAGGGGGCCCACGAGGTAGGGGGCGCGCCCTAGGGGGGGCGCCCCCACCCTCGTGAGCAGGGTGTGGGCCCCCTGGCCTTCATCTTTGGCGTGGATTTTTCTTTATTTCTTTTAAGACGTTCCATAGAGTTTCAGGACTTTTGGAGTTGCGCAGAATAGGTCTCTAATATTTGCTCCTTTTCTAGACCAGAATTCCAGCTGCCGGCATTCTCCCTCCTTATGTAAACCTTGTAAAATAAGAGAGAATAGCCATAAGTATTGTGACATAAAGTGAAATAACAGTCCATAATGCAATAAATATCGATATAAAAGCATGATACAAAATGGACGTATCAACTCCCCCAAGCTTAGACCTTGCTTGTCCTCAAGTGAAAAGCCGATAACAATAAATATGTCCTCATGTTTAGAGGTAGAGGCGTCGATAAAAATAAAATACGGACATGAAGGCATCATGATTATTCTCATAACAACAACATATATATAGATTTTGTCATATGATTACTTATGTTCAGGTGATGATATATTCACAATGCAAGAGTATAAATCATAAACCTTATTGGGCTCCGACAAACTATAATCTCAGTCATTGAAGCAATTGCAATTTATCATAACATCAGAAAAGAGCCTATGTCAGAGCTAAAAAGCATGTCCACATACTCAACTATCATTTAGTCCTCCATAATTGCTAACACTCACGCGATACTTGTGGTTACGGAGTTTTAATCAGACACAAAGAAAGATAGGGGCTTATAGTTTTGCCCCACAACCTTTTACCTCAGAGGTAATGTCAACAATAATGGTTCATGCTCCCCTACATCCAATTAGATATATATATATATCATGTTCTTTCCAACATGCTGAGCTTGCCAAAGGATAAAATGAAAAAGAAAAGGTGAAGATCACCATGACTCTTGTATAAGGTAGAAGATAATAATAAAGGATAGGCCCTTCACAAAGGGAAGCAGAGGTTTCCATGCGCTTTTATGGTTGGATATATAAAATCTCAATGCGAAAGAACGTCACTTTATATTTCCCCTTGTGATATGAACCTTTGTTATGCAGTCCGTCGCTTTTATTACTTCCACATCACAAGATCGTATAAAGCTTATTTCTCCCACACCAATCAATCATACATATTTAGAGCAATTTTTATTGCTTTGCACCAATGACAACTTACTTGAAGGATATTACTCAATCCATAGGTAGATATGGTGGACTCTCATGGCAAAATTGGTTTAGGGATTTTGGAAGCACAAGTAGTATTTCTACTTGGTGCTGAGAATTTGGCTAGCATGAGGGGGAAAGGCAAGCTCAACAAGTTAGAGGATCCATGACAACATACTTTATCCCAGAGAATAAGAAATACATAACTCATTACGTTGTCTTCCTTGTCCAACATCAACTCTTTAGCATGTCATATTTTAATGAGTGCTCCCAATCATAAAAGATGTCAATGATAATATATCTATATGTGAAAACCTCTCTTTCCTTATTACTTCCTATTAATTGCAACAATGACCAAAGCTATGTCTGCCAACTCCCAACAACTTTTAATCATCATACTCTTTCTATGTGAAGTCATCACTCTCAATAAGATCAATATGAACCTTTTTGTTTCTTTTTATTCTTTTTCTCTTTTCTTTTATTCACCCAAGATCATGGCAAAAATAATCAAGCCCCTGACTCAACACTAATCTTTATTATATATAGCTCACGGACTCGCTTACATAGAGAGATCATAAGGCAAAACTCAAAACTAGGTCATGCCATGATTTTTTTCTACTAGATCAAGATACTACTAATAGGATCGAACTAAGAAAAAGGTAAATATAGGAGTTGTGATTGTGATACGATACCGGGGCACCTCCCCCAAGCTTGGCAGTTGCCAAGGGGAGTGCCCATACCCATGTGATTATATCTCCTTTGTCAGTGAAGAAGGTGGAGGTGTTGTTGGCTTAGTTGATGGCTTAGTCTTCTCCCTTAATTTGCGCTTGAGGACGGCATTTTGATCCCTCAGATCATCAATTTCCCACTCCAGGGTTAATATCCTTTTGCATAGGTCCTGCTTATTTTCCTGCAAGAGACGAAAAGGGATAAACTCGAACTTGGGTTTCTTTACCCTATCAGGGAGACTTGACTTTTTGAACTCCACGTGCATGTCCCCAGGTTGAGGTAATGGTGCTTCATCTTCATCTGAGCTCGTCTCCTCCTTCTCCTTGAGTTCATTGTCCTCTTCTTCCTCCGTGGTCCATCCATTATGTTCCACATCTCCATAGACCTTTGGATTTGCTAAGTAATCATCCACATAGCTTTCTCCTTCTGAATCCTGGGAAGACATGTTGATTTAATCTGCAACGGGACAACTCAAAACAAAGACTGGAGGTTTTTGCATGATACGGGAGTTAAAACCTTTGGGAGAATATATAATGAATTTTTACCGACCAAAATACGTAAAGTGCAAGAAAACGGAGTCCGGAATGCACACGAGGTGCTCACGAGGTAGGGGGGCGCACCCAGGGGGGTAGGGCGCGCCCACCACCCTCGTGGGGCCCTCGTGTCCTTCCCAGGCTGCTACTTATTTTTCTATTTTTCTAAATATTCCAAAATGGAGAAATATTGCCTTAAAAATTGTTTTGGAGTCGGTTTACTTACTGTACCACATACCTATTCCTTTTCGGAGTCTGAAACGTTCTGGAAAGTGTCCCTTATGTATTCCTCCGGGGTTATGGTTTCAATAATATTGGTTTCAACATTTATGGGATTACCTGAGATACAATGTTTAATTCTTTGACCATTTGCCACCTTCGGATTTGTGCCCTCGAAGTTGTTGATTTTTATGGCACCGGAACGGTAGACATCTTCGATAACATTGGGGCCTTCCCATTTAGAGAGAAGTTTTCCTGCAAAAAATCTTAAATGAGAGTTGTATAGTAATACATAATCACCTATATTAAACTCACGCTTTTGTATCCTTTTGTCATCCATCTTTTAACTTTTTCTTTAAACAACTTTGCATTTTCATAACCTCTTTTCACCGGCAAGTTTAAAATCATAGTTGGGCTCTTTAATAGCCCAGTATGCCTTATGTTCTAGTTCGAGAGGTAAGTGACATGCTTTTCCATAGACCATTTTATACGGAGACATACCCATAGGATTTTTGTATGCAGTTCTATAAGCCCATAATGCATCATCAAGTTTCTTGGACCAATTCTTTCTAGACCTATTAACAGTCTTTTGCAAAATTAATTTGAGCTCTCTATTGCTCAACTCTACTTGACCACTAGACTGTGGGTGATAAGGTGATGCAATTCTATGATTAACATCATAGTTAGCAAGCATTTTACGGAAAGCACCATGAATAAAGTGTGAACCACCATCAGTCATTAAATATCTAGGGAATCCAAACCTCGGGAAAATAACTTCTTTAAGCATTTTAATAGAAGTGTTATGATCATCACTACTAGTTGGAATAGCTTCTACCCACTTAGTAACATAATCAACAGCAACTGGAATATATGTGTATCCATTAGAGGCAGGAAAAGGTCCCATATAATCAAAACCCCAAACATCAAACGGTTCAATAACAAGTGAATAATTCATAGGCATTTCTTGACATCTACTAATATTACCAATCCTTTGACATTCATCATAAGACAAGACAAACTTACGGGCATCCTTGAAGAGAGCAGGCCAATAAAAACCAGATTGCAATACCTTATGTGCAGTTCTATCTCCAGCGTGGTGTCCTCCATAAGACTCGGAATGACACTTGCGTAGGATATGTTCCTGTTCATGCTCAGGTACACAACGTCTAATAACACCATCTACTCCTTCTCTATAAAGATGTGGGTCATCCAAAAAGTAATGTCTTAAATCACAGAAGAACTTTTTCTTTTGTTGGTATGTGAAGCTAGGTGTATAAATTTAGCAACAATATAATTAGCATAATCAGCACACCATGGAGTACTATGAGAAGTACTTATAACATTTAATTGTTCATCAGGAAAGCTACCATTAATAGGTAGTGGGTCATCAAGAATATTTTCTAACCTAGACAGGTTGTCTGCAACGGGGTTCTCAGCTCCCTTTCTATCAAAAATATGCAAATCAAATTCTTGTAACAAGAGAACCCATCTAATAAGTCTAGGTTTAGCATCTTTCTTTTCCATAAGATATTTAATAGCAGCATGATCAGTTTGAATAGTTACTTTAGAATCAACAATATAAGATCTGAACTAATCACAAGCAAATACAACTACTAAGTGTTCTTTTTCAGTAGTAGCATAATTTCTTTGAGCATTGTCTAGAGTCTTACTAGCATAATGAATAACATTTAATTTCTTATAAACTCTTTGCCCTAGAACAACACCTACATCATAATCACTAGCATCACACATAATTTCAAAGGGTAAATTCCAATCAGGTGGCTAAACAACAAGTGCAGAGACTAATGTTTTCTTAAGTATTTCAAATGCTTCTACACAGTCATCATCAAAGACAAATGGTATATCTTTTTGCAATAAATTAGTCAGAGGCCGAGAAATTTTTGAGAAGTCCTTAATGAACCTCCTATAAAATCCGGCGTGACCAAGGAAACTTCTTATACCTTTGATGTCCTTGGGACATGTCATCTTTTCAATAGCATCAACCTTCGCTTTATCAACTTCAATACCTCTTTTAGAAACTTTGTGCCCCAAGACAATACCTTCATTAACCATAAAGTGACACTTTTCCCAATTCAAGACAAGATTAGTTTCTTCACATCTCTGCAAAACTCGATCAAGATTGCTCAAGCAATCATCAAAAGAGGAACCATAGACGGAGAAGTCGTCCATGAAAACCTCACAAATCTTTTCACAAAAGCCAGAGAATATAGCCATCATGCATCTTTGAAAGGTAGCAGGTGCATTACATAAACCAAAAGGCATACATCTATAAGCAAAAGTACCAAAAGGGCATGTAAAAGTAGTCTTTGATTGATCTCTAGCCGACACAGGTATTTGAGAGAAACCAGAATAACCATCTAGAAAGCAGTAATGTGTATGCTTGCATAATCTTTCTAGCATTTGATCAATAAAAGGTAAGGGGTAATGATCTTTCTTAGTAGCTTTATTTAATTTGCGGAAATCAATTACCATCATATAACCTGTGATAATTCTTTGTGGAATCAATTCATCTTTATCATTAGGAACAACAGTAATACCTCCCTTCTTAGGGACACAATGGACATGACTTACCCACTCACTATCAGCAACGGGATAGATTATACCTGCCTCCAGAAGCTTTAGTATTTCATTTCTTACCACTTCTTTCATTTTAGGATTCAGACGTCGTTGAGGATCACGAACTGGTTTGGCATATGCTTCCAAATTTATTTTATGTTGACATAAAGTGGGACTAATGCCCTTAAGATCATCAAGAGTATATCCAATAGCAGCACTGTGCTTCTTCAGAGTTTTCAATAATCTTTCTTCTTCATGCTCTGAAAGGTTAGCACTAATAATAACAGGATATATCTTCTTTTCATCAAGATAAGCATATTTAAGATTATCAGGCAAAGGTTTAAGCTCAAACACGGGATCACCCTTGGGTGGAGGAGGATCCCCTAAGATTTCAACAGGCAAGTTGTGATGCAGAATAGGTTCCTGTATAAAGAATACTTCATCTATTTCCCTTCTTTCATTCATGAACATATCATTTTCATGGTCTAGCAAATAGTGTTCTAAAGGATCACTAGGAGGTACGGCAATAGAAGCAAGACCAATAATTTCATCCTTACTAGGTAATTCTTCCTCATGATGTTGTTTACTAAATTTAGAGAAATTAAACTCATGAACCATATCATCCAAGCCAACAGTAACAACGTTCTTAGTGCAATCTATGGTAGCATTGACAGTATTTAAGAAGGGTCTACCAAATATAATGGTACAAAAGCTATCTTGTGGGGAAGTAAGAACAAGAAAATCAGCAGGATATTTAGTTTTCCCACACAAGACTTCAACATATCTAACAATTCCAATTGGTGAAATGGTATCTCTATTGGCAAGTTTAATAGTAACATCAATATCTTCTAACTCAATAGGTGCAATTTCATTCTTAATTTCTTTGTATAAGTGATGAGGTATAACACTAGCACTAGCACCCATATCACATAAGCCATGATAACAATGATGTCCTATTTTAACAGAAATAACAGGCACGCCTACCACAGGTCTATGTTTATCTTTATCACAAGGTTTAGCAATTCTAGCAGTTTCACCTTCGAACTGAATAACATGCCCATCAATATTATCAGACAAGAGATCTTTAACAATAGCAATATTAGGTTCTACTTTAACTTGTTTAGGAGGTGTATAAGTTCTAATATTGCTTTTACGAACAACAGTTGAAGCTTTAGCAAGATCCTTTATTCTAACAGGGAAAGGTGGTTTCTCAATATAAGAAGTAGGAACAATAGGATCATTATAAGTGACAGTCTTTTCTTCAACTTTAATAGGTGCATCTACTTTTACTTCTATGGGAGGATGATATTTAAACCACTTCTCCTTAGGGAGATCAACATAAGTAGCAAAAGATTCACAGAAAGAAGCTACTATCTCAGAGTCAAGTCCATATTTAGTGCTAAACTTACGGAAAATATCGGTATCCATAAAAGATTTAACACAATCAAACTTAGGTGTCATACCTGACTCTTTACCTTTATCGAGGTCCCAATCTTCAGAGTTGCGTTTAATTCTATCCAATAAATTCCATCTGAATTCAATAGTCTTCATCATAAAAGAGCCATCACAAGAAGTATCGAGCATGGTGCGATTGTTTTCAGAAAGCCGAGCATAAAAACTTTGCATAATTATTTCTCTCGGGAGCTCATGATTGGGGAATGAATATAACATTTATTTAAGCCTCCCCCAAGCTTGAGCGATGCTTTCTCCTTCGCTAGGAAAGAAATTATATATATATAATTGCGATCACGATGAACAAGATGCATAGGGTAATACTTTTGATGAAATTCCAGCTTCAATCTTTTATAGTCCCATGATCTCATATCATCACATAGCCTATACCATATCAATGCGTCTCCCTTCAAAGATAAAGGGAAGACCTTCTTCTTAGCAACATCATTGGGTATACCTACAAGCTTAAATAATCCACAAACTTCATCCACATATATTAAGTGCGCATCAGGATGCTTTGTTCCATGTCCTGTAAAAGGATTAGCTAGCAGTTTTTCTATCTTACCCGAACGATACTCATAAGGAATTTCATTTTCAATAGGTTCAGTAGGTTGAGGAGCAACTCTTTGCTCTACTGGTTAGGGTGAAGATACCCCGAACAAGCCCATCAGAGAATTACTTTCCATAGTAACGAGTGACAGTAAATTTCAGCACACTATATAATTTTTTCCTTACCAAATTACACCTACCAAAGGCGCTATACTCCCCGGCAACGGCGCCAGAAAGTGTCTTGATGACCCACAAGTATAGGGGATCTATCGTAGTCCTTTCGATAAGTAAGAGTGTCGAACCCAACGAGGAGCAGAAGGAAATGATAAGCGGTTTTCAGCAAGGTATTCTCTACAAGTACTGAAATAAGTGGTAACAGATAGTTTTGTGATAATATAGGTTGTAACGAGCAACAAGTAACAAAATTAAATAAAGTGCAGCAAGGTGGCCCAATCCTTTTGTAGCAAAGGACTAGCCGGAACAAACTGTTATAATAGGAAAAGCGCTCCCGAGGACACATGGGAATATCGTCAAGCTAGTTTTCATCACGTTCATATGATTCGCGTTCGATACTTTGATAATTTGATATGTGGGTGGACCGGTGCTCGAGTGCTGTTCTTACTTGAACAAGCATCCCACTTATGATTAACCTCTATTGCAAGCATCCGCAGCTACAAAAAAAGTATTAAGGTAAACCTAACCATAGCATGAAACATGTGGACCCAAATCAGCCCCTTACGAAGCAATGCATAAACTAGGGTTTAAGCTTCTGTCACTCTAGCAACCCATCATCTACTTATTACTTCTCAATGCCTTCCTCTAGGCCCAAATAATGGTGAAGTGTTATGTAGTCGACGTTCACATAACACCACTAGAGGCTAGACAACATACATCTTATCAAAATATCAAACGAAATACGAAATTCACATGACTACTCATAGCAAGACTTCTCCCTTGTCCCCAGGAATGAACGTAATTACTCACAAAGCATATTCATGTTCATAATCAGAGGGGTAATAATATGCATATAGGATCTGACCATACGATCTTCCACCAAATAAACCATCTAGCATCAACTACAAGGAGTAATCAACACTACTAGCAACCTACTAGCACCAATCCCGGACTTTGAGACAAGAATTGGATACAAGAGATGAACTATGGTTTGGAGATGAGATGGTGCTGGTGAAGATGTTGATGGAGATTGCCCTCTCCCGATGAGAGGAGCGTTGGTGATGACGATGGTGATGATTTCCCCCTCCGGGAGGGAAGTTTCCCCGGCAGAATAGCTCTGCCGGAGCTCTAGATTGGATCCGCCAAGGTTCCGCCTCATGGCGGCAGAGTCTCGTCCCGAAAAGTTCCTTCTTATTTTTTTCTCATCGAAATACCTCATATAGGAGAAGATGGGCGTTGGAGAGCCACCAGGGGGCCCACGAGGTAGGGGGCGCGCCCTAGGGGGGGCGCGCCCCCACCCCCGTGAGTAGGGTGTGGGCCCCCTGGCCTTCATCTTTGGCAGGGATTTTTCTTTATTTCTTTTAAGACGTTCCGTGGAGTTTCAGGACATTTGGAGTTGCGCAGAATAGTCTCTAATATTTGCTCCTTTTCCAGACCAGAATTCCAGCTGTCGGCATTCTCCCTCCTTATGTAAACCTTGTAAAATAAGAGAGAATAGCCATAAGTATCGTGACATAAAGTGAAATAACAGTCCATAATGCAATAAATATCGATATAAAAGCATAATGCAAAATGGACGTATCAATTACTCACTATTAATGCGGCGCAACGACTGGGCTGAGTCTCCCATGCAGTTGTGCAGTACCCCCTCGGTTCTTAAATATACTCCGGAGTATTTGTCTTTCTAGAGATTTCAACGAGTGACTACTCAAATATTTGTCTTTTTAGAGATTTCAAATGGAATGGCACATACGGATGTATATAGACATATTTTAGAGTGTAGATTCACTCATTTTGCTCCGTATGTAGTCACTTGTTGAAATCTCTGTTAAGACGAATAGAATATTTAGGAACGGAGGGAGTACACATACGAAGCAAAATGAGTGAATCTACACTCTAAAATATGCCCGTTTGAAATTTGTAAAAAGACAAATATTTAGGAACGAACGAGTATAATTTTTTGCATGGCACATGGACTCGGATGATGAAGAGGCTTCTGCAAAGCTATTAAGCTTCCATCATTTGTTTACATAATTGACGTACTATACAAATAATTTTCCAGTGACATGAAATTGTACAATGGTGTGAGCTTTCAGCTTTTGTTTCGCGTGTCTTGCCATCGATGCTCTTTCGGAAACAATAAAAAACTAACTTGCTTGCTAATGCATGTCAATTATTAGAAGATCAGAGCTAATAATTACAACACAACTGAAGACAAAGTTGTGAGAAGGTGTTAAATTAAAATTGATCCATGCTTTCATTGGCAGCAACGTCCCCCTAGCTCTGTCTAAATCAACAAGGCATGTTGGGAAAAAGTAGTTGTCTGGAGCATGCAACATTCTGATCATTTTGTGCAGTTCCACTAAAATAGAGCTGAGCGTCCCTGTTCCAAAGATATCAAGTGTGATTACGATAATAGAGGACTGCTGATGAAACAATAAACACACAATAGAAGTCGGTCACCTTTGCAGTCTCTCTTAAGACTAACTAGTTGGAGAAGATTAGGCTCGGAGTTGGATGAGGAGGATAGAGCAAAACCAATCTCCCTTTGTGCAGTCGCACTGAAATGTAGAGACGTTGCCCGTGTGACATTTTAGTACAACTGCACAAAACACTCTTAAGAATAAAGTGATTTGTGTAGTTCACCAAAAGGTCGCAATAGCAACAACGTGAAATGGATAGCCCTGTTTGCAAAAAAAGAGGTAGAAAGGAAACAATTACTGGCCAATAACAGTTGATGACACATGCAACGACAAAAAAGAAGCATATTCCTTGTCCTAAGGGAAGATAACAACACGGTTGTGTTTATCTAAAATGGTGTGAGGATGAGAATGCAATATGGAAAGTATGCCAGACGAGCTATGTTTTGGGCAAAGAACTATGGAAGATCCACATGCAGCAACGTGGGAAAACGGGTAGTGGAGCAAGGCCGGAGGGGATACTTGGAGGTCATCGGGATGTAACTAGGTGAGCGGCGGCGGGAGGAATCTGCGAGCAGGTGGCATAGGCCCTGCCGCGCCGGAGCTTGGTCAGAGAGAACGGCGTGTACCGCAGATCGAGACGTGCTGCCTCGGCGCCATAGAACGGAGAAACGATGCACTTCCTCCCTTTCCCCCGGCGGACGGGATGCGGCCAGATCAGTGACCAACGGTGAGAGAGAGAGAGGCCACCGCACTCCCTTTCCCCCAGCGGACGAGATGCGGCCGGATCAGTGACCAACGGTGAGAGAGAGAGAGGCCACCGCACTCCCTTTCCCCCGGCGGACGTGATGCAGCCGGATTAGTGACCAACGGTGAGAGAGAGAGAGGCCACCGGAGCCTTGTGTGAGATACTCTGAAGAGCGGACTACCTTTTCCTCCATAAAAATTGTTTTATATTCTATGTACGTGCCATTGAGCGCTATAACTTTATTTAAAAATAACGCGACATGCGTCAAGTCGAACTTTGTTTCGTGCACGCATGGTACATGACCTCCCTAGGTAAACAACCGCCACAGGCGTTCAAATTAGCACGTGGGCTGCTATTTCGTAAAGAAATGAGCTCCACCGTGTACCCGCGCGGGTGTGGCTGGGCACGAAGCGTGAGTACATGCACGGTGCACCTATTCTCTTCTTGTATATGTACACCACCTACATGGGGTTGTGTGAGAGAGATACAAACCTAGAGAGATATAGTGTGTGGGTTCTTGAGAGTTTTTTTGTGGGGGGGTCAATCAAAAAATTTAACATATGCAATGTGTGTGAAATAGAGTCCTGGATATAACATATATATAGAGGGGGTGATCCACGAGAAGAGAGTGGAGGTATCATCGGCTTGAGGTGTCCATAGAATCGAAGAGAGGGATGATGTGTGTGTGTGTGTGCGCGCGCGCGATCGATAAAGAGTGCCATCGAATTTGTGTGTGCCCACGTCAAAGATATAGAGTGGTTGGCCTACTGGAACATGAGATGGGACATGTGCAGTTTGTCTCTGTGGCATGCATACCTACCTACAGCGCTCGACTATCGGTGTGTGGTGGGGGAAGAGGGAGGCCCAATTAACTATAGAGGTACAATGGCTGTTATATGTGCAGAGGAGGAGAGAGGCCTACCTCATGTATTAAGGAGATCGATCTGCCTCGTGTATTAAGGGAGATCGATCGGCATCCATGCATATGTGCAGGAGATGAATAAGGTTGGGAGAGAGACAGAGCTAGAGTGTTGGAGGGGGTGGTAGTGGAGTTGCTTCTAACAAATGGTGGGATAGTCTTGCTAGACAAACGGAGGGCACGCCCGCAATATCAATAAGAGAGGAGATGGCTGCTTGTTGTCTGTGCACGTGCGTGTGAGAGACGGGTTAGGAGGCATGCACGAATGATGAGGGGGGATGATGTGGCTGTGGTAAGTAGACGTAACTACATAGGAAGATCAATCGCCCTTTGTAAGAGAAAGGAGAGACATAACTTGTGAGGTACGTCGATCGATGGGGGGTAGTTAAAGTCGATCTAGGTATATGTTGGAAGATCGATTGGTATACATGCATGTGTGTGTTAGAAGCAAATGAGGCACGAGGAGAAGGATAGACAGAGAGGGATGCATGTAGGAGGTGGTACGAGAGGCATACTATATCGAGGGGGAGGAGTGTGCGAGTACGAGAACGATGAAAATAGTGGTGGGAGTGAGGCATGGACGGTGACAAGAGAAGATGGGAAGCTTGTGTTTGTGCTAGGCACACCTGGCTAGAGAGGCATATCGATCGATGTGTGCCGTAAAGAAGGAGCTGGGGGGCCTACACACACCGTGGGTGAACGACCTAAAGTGAAAAGACGAATTTGCGCGATGGAGCTAGAGAATGCTGAGGGAGGGTGAGAGGGATGCAGGCGTGTGCATGCACAAGAGAAAGTTAGCGCTAGCTACAAAGATAAGAGGGTTGTGTGAGTGTAAAAGACGAATAGAGATCATATATACTTCATTATAAAAAGCGAATTCGGATATTTGAAGAATTTATCATAGTGTTTCAAACCGACGGATGTGTGAATATATATAATGGTGATACACATGGTGTGGTTATCAACATGGTATACTACATTTAGTATATTTTATCTCTACTCTTATAAAAAACGGAGTTGTTGATGATGGTGTGCATACCATCCTGCATTATAGGCCGTCTGATTTATATCTCATGGATAGCAAGGAAACTATGATGGTTGAAGTTGGCAACAATCATGATTGTAGATTCTTATTGAAATAGAGAAACGAATTCAAATTTAGGTCGAGTTGCAGCGGTAGTATATACATTTGGAATGCACTAAAATGTTGGTATGAGTAGGTTACTTGCATTATACAGCAAGCGAAAAAAATTAATCAGACATAACATGGATTCATACTCCCTCCTTCCATCTATATAGGGCGTAATGAGATTTTTAAGACCGCCTTTGACTATTGACAAGATTAATAGTACATGACATGCACAACATGAAAATTATATCATTGAAAGAACCTTTCACAGACGAATTTAACTGTGTGCTTTGTGTAAGTTGCTTCTCATATATCATTGCTCTAATATTTGGTAAAAGTTAGCATCGAAAAATGCATTAGGCCCTATATAGATGGAAGGAGGGAGTAGCTTTGAATAGCATTTGTATAGTAAAAAGGGGCAAGACTCTCTCTTTGTGTGGTGTGAATAGTTTTATTTTTTTCGTTTTCTTTTTGGTTGAGGGAAGTGCGAATTGATTTGGTACGTACAAGTACAATATTACTACACGTTAGGCTTGTCCCTAAAATTCAACCCGCGTCTTGTTATATCCCGAAAATTCAGATATCGTGCTCCCAAAACTGGCGCCTTCACAACCCGCGCCTTGCTATCCCGAAATTACAACACGTGCGAAAACTCCCTCCAGCTGCCAAATCCCGACACGCGAAATCCCCCTTCTAACCATGAGCCGAAAGGGACGCTAGTTCAAATCGGTGGGGGGTACTTTTGTAACACAACCTACATTTTGGACAAGCGCGTTCCTTAGTCATGCTTAACCCCCTCCCATCGCCCCCTTTTCGCCATTCGAAATCCCAGGCCGCCATAACCTCTCCGCTCCAGCCGCGAAACCCCACCCTCCTCCGTCCGCCATGTCACCGCTGCCCAGCTGGAGCCTCTTCCCCGACGACGTCGTCCACCGCAACAGCTGGACGTCCCTCGTCCACCTCCCCGGATGAGGATCCGTCGTCCATCTCGCCGTCCCGCCGGTTCAGCCGCCCCGTCCTCCACCTCCAAGGAGCTGCTCCGACGATCACCTCGCCTATCGCGGCTGCTCCATCCCCACAGCGCCGCCTTAACCTGCTCCACCGGAACCGCAACATCCTCACCGACTCCTCGGACGAAGCCGAGGCCTACTCGGTGCCACCAAAGAGGTTGTACACTCATCGCATCGCACCTTCTCCTTAACTCGACCTCCCGGTGCCGATGGTGCTCCATCCCGCACCCCCATGGAGCGGCTGCCTTGAAGCCGGCGCCGCGGGCGACATCTCCACGGCGGCTCTCCCCCCAGTGCGAGGCCCCTTCGGCGGCGGCGGCCATACCAACCGGATCTGCTGCTCCGGCTCACGTTCGATCGCTCGCTCACCCAGCTGCTGCTGCTGCTGCTCTCCCCCTCGCTCGTGCTGCTGCTCTGCTCCGATTAAGCCACACTTCAGTCGACTGAATCGACTTTTGGGTCAGTCGATTTTCTGGGGTTGGGGGGGGGCTCACCGGAGTTAAGGAAGAACCACCCGCAGCAGGGACGGGGGCTCGCCGGAGAGGTACCCCACTATCTATCTTAGGGTTCAGGGTGGGGGGGGGGGCGGGGGGCCTAGAGGGCTGGCTGGGGCGGCGGTGGCGAGTTGTTTCGGGGCGGCTAGGTGGCGCTGGGGCCGGCGGTTCGGCCGGTGGTGGCTGGCGGCTCAGGGGGGTGCAGGTTGAAGATGAACTGCAGGCCCTCCCTAAACTACATGTCAAGTGCCTCTCTGCTACCATTGCGTTCAGTTTTGACAGTAGCATTCAGATTCCACAGTAAATTTCAGTTTCGACAGTTAAGTTCAGAGTCAACAGTTTTTACCTCATCTGTTGTAGTCAGGTGGTTTTTGGTGATGTTAATTTTATATCCATTTTACATCATCTATTGGAGATGCTATTAGAATCCCACTTGAGATTGATGATGTCTGTCTTGTGCTGCTTCAGCCTTGACGTCTTACGGCTCACCGGAGCTGCTCCAATGATAGAACGATCCATCACAACAGAGCAGTTCCCTGGACGCCGTCTACAGATTCCTCAGATCTTCCTCCACACCTCCGACAACCACCTCTACCTCAACTGCTTCAGCGACCAACCCAATGATGCTGAGGTCGACACAGCTACGGCAAAGAGGTTGTACACTTGTTGCATCACTTATTACTATACATTCACGTCGATCCATTAGGGCTATTTTGGTTCAACGGAAAAACATTGATCCACTGGTTGTTACCATCACTCTAAATTTCTGCATGCTCTCCTTACATAATCTCACCACATATTTTTCGTATGCATGTCAGATATTGTACACAGTCATGCTGAACATGTAGAGAAAAAGAGAAGAGTTTTGTGCGGCAATAAAATGTCATGCAGACATCGCTCCATGGTGGGTTCAATGGCAAACCCTCCCCACCCCTCTCCAGATTGTAATCCAGAGGAAGATATCTGTTCTGAGGTGGATTCGGACGCTGCTGACCACTCCTATTTACCCCCCAAGGTGTTTGCTCTACCTTGGCATGATGATGTTAGTCATATCATGCATATGTTGCCTTGCAGTGCCTACTTTTGACATCATATATGTCATCTGCTTAGTTTAGACATGTTCTGTAATGCCACCTGTTTAGTTTCTATATCATATATGGGAATTATGCAGTCTCATGTCTTTTAGCCGGCCATAATATATGTGAAATGTGCAATGCCATCCTGTTTAACCAGGCTTCATATATTTTAATGATATCTTGCCCATCCTTTTCTTCATTACATTTCCATTTGTCGATAATGTTTGTACATTAAACTACTCTTCCTGTGAATCAGCCATTTGGGTGGGAGATGGAAAAATCTAGAGTGAAAACAAGGCCTTCAGAGCAGACAGTGCTACCTGTTGAAGCAGATCTCTTGTTGGGTCCCATTAGCTGCTCAGAGATGGATTCAGAGACAGATGACCAGTCCTATTCCCCCACTGAGGTGTATGCTCTAACTTGGCACGGTTATACTACTCATATCATGCATACGGTGTCTTGCATTGCATAGTTTAGACATCATATACACAGTATTCAACACCATGTTCTTAGTTCAGGCATCATATCGAATGCCCTTTGTTTAGCATATAAATCACATATGTGAATTAAATGATGCGATCTTGATTACTTAGATAACATGTAGGTGAATTATGTCATGCGATCCTGTTTAGTTATTCATCATATCTTTGAAATATGTTATGCTATGCTATCCAGTTTAGATAGACATCATATATGTGAAATTATGTCATGCTATCCGTTTTAGTTAAACAATATACATGTCCACTATTTCATGCCCTCTTTTTTCCACACTATCTATTGCATCTATCTCTCATACAATGTCTATACATTCAACTATATTTCCTGTTTATCAACCATTTGAATTGGAGCGGGTGATGCCAGTATCTAGCGAACTAAAAACACGGTCTTCAAATAAAATAGTGCTACCTCTTGGTGGAGATAGCACCCCGGTTGTACCTGCACAAGAACCAGCCCTACCACACATAAGCCAAACTCTTGCAGATTGTACCCCTACTACGATGGACAGAGAACCAGCTTCACCCAATCTAACCCCAACCCCAGCCGATAGTAACCCAGTTCCTGTTGACACAGCACCACAGAGCTCCCAAACAAGAGCAGTTAGTAAGGAAGCTCCAGTGCCCAAAGGGCCAGTACTATCACGGCGAACCCCAACTCCACCAGTTAGTACTCCTATTCCTGTGGAGGAAGCACAACCAGCTAGTCATAGTTTAGCATCTATTGCATTTGATGTTGTTAAATCGTATGTGCATATCTTCTCATCTTGGAAATATTATACTGAAGATGAAGGAAAATGCCAGTTGTAGGTGTTTGTCCAGGAGTTATGTGTAAGTAATGTTATTCATGGCAATTACTTTGCTTCGTCCCATACATCCTACCTCCATGATGGTTATAATACAACAAATTTTCCCATTTTTCTCTATAGAGAAGGACCAATTTGGAAACTCGGGATGAGGTAACCTGTGCTAATACCTCTGCTATCTTCAAGAATGCTTGGTGGTAGTATCGGAATTACCTGAAGAAAACGTACTTCACTGGCAAAGAAACTCATCAAATTCCCTTACGTTCTCCTGAGACACATTTACTGGATGATGAATGGGAACGCCTTGTTCTGTACTGGTCCCGAACCAAGAATGTGGTAAGGTCTATGAGATCATTTTCTATTTTTAAGTATTATATTCTTGCGTCTTACTGTACTCTGTTCATGTAGAACAAGTGCCTAAACCTGAAGAAACAACTGTTCTAATTTAAGATTCCATTGCTACTATAGGACAAAGATATATGTTTGTTTGATGCTTTTATTATGTACTAGTGCTTGGCAATAGAGGACTTGGTAGTTTAATCCTGTCCACCTTACTAATGAACTGGTTCACCGAAATGAGTTTCATATACTAGTACATGCTAAACTTGTTATGTGTCTACTTGTTTCTTCTTTTAGAATGCTGACAGAATATTGGGGAAGAGTGCCTTATTAAGCAATGGTAAAGGAAGTAATGCAGATAAGGTTCAGGATACTGACACATCCTATCTTGGTTTAGTCTTGGAGTTACTGGACACTACCGCTTGCACAAGCTATTCAAACTCACTGTCTGAATCAGTTCGGTTTCTTGAGTCTCAACTACAAGCTGAAAGACATCGATCAACTGTGCTGCGACAAGAAGCGAAAGGACCACGGAAGTCCCTGGAGCATTCAGATGCATACTTTCTGGTGCAACAGCAAGCGTTGGAGGATTTTAGCACCAAACAGGACAAAGCTAATCAGCTTGCTAAGCTTATTGCCAGCATGGTGGATACCCAGGATAACGTTTCTTGAGCTCTCCTGAAGTTGTTTCAGTTATGCTCTTCTTTTGCTGCCGCGTTTATTTGCACTGGTGGCCAATTTTGACGGATAGTGTATATGATATGCTGCTTTGTTCCCTATATTTGCACTGGTGGCGAACTTTGATGCCCAGTGGATGTAATATGTGTAATAGCTGTGATAGCCTAGCGTTAGTTGCTTGCTTATTTATTTCCATGTTGTCTTGTTTATTTGTTTGCTTGTAGTCATTGCAGTTCTTTTTCCGCGGTTAACTAGTGGCTGCAATAACCTATTTTTTAAAACTAGGCCACAATAACCATGGGCTAATATTTACTGTAGTGACACTGGGCCTCCTACGGGCCATAGAAACAGTGGGCCTTCTACGGGCCGTAGAAACAATGGGCCTTCTACAGTCCGTATCATCAATGGGCCTTATACGGGCCGTATGATTGACTGGCCAAACATGGGCCAATAACATGCCGCATTATGGCCGTAAACGGGCTAGAGTTGGAATCGTCCGTTCATGGGCCGACCGTAACGGACCATCGTTAATAGGCCGTATTTGATGACGCTATGAAAATGTCCCAACGTATTAACGGACCACAAACGGGCCGACTGTAACCACGGGTTGAATTTGGCCCACAAGAAGAAAATGACAGTAACGGGCCGTAAGTAAACGAATGCTGGAAATGAGCCCAAGAATAAATGGGCTCTGAGAAGGCCGAAAGATAACATGGGCTGGAAACGGCCCAATGGAATAACGAGTCGTTAATGGGTATAAAGTGATACACTGTTCATTACGGGCCAGTTTCACCACGGGCCGTTAATGGGTGTAAAGTGATACACTGTTCATTACAGGCCAGTTTCACCACGGGCCGTTAATAGGCCAAGAGTTACATAGGGCCTCATATGGGCCGAAAGACGTCATGGGCCATACATGCGCCATAAGTGAAAATGGGCTGGAATCATATTGGATGGACCAGATGATGCTACTGGGCCTAATTCGGATAGGGTGTAATGGGCCTTGGGTTAGCGGGCTGTAAATGGGCTATATGTGAACAGGCCGTTAACAGGCTTTCCATGGACCGCCCGCCACCTTTTGACCAAGTCAAACGGGCCGGCCTTTTCACAGGAATGGGCCTGTGTTGGGTCGTGCCACGTGTCGACGTATCATAGGTGCCTATGTGACCCACTAACGAGTTGACACGTGTTTCGTCCGGCCAATAAGAATTTTACGTGGTAATTTCCCATTGGTCGGGGCTGTTAACGGGTTATCGGATCCAAAACCCGACCCGATAGCTTAACGGCGTTCCGTTATGGTGGATGCCACGTGTCAGTCACCCTTGATGAAAGCACTTATGTGACACGCGATTTATCGTCATGGAAGTGGACACTTCCGTGATGATAATTTTGGTAAGGTCATGGAACACTTCTATGACAGCACAGGTATGACTATCTTGATTCTGTCATAAATTTTTCATGGATGTACATGCATGCCAAAAAACGCGACCTACTGTGACAAACATGTATCATCACGGAAGTGTATTTTCTTTGTAGTGTATATTGCTGGTTATAGATAGCTCTTCAGAGGAGGATTCAGAGGCAGATGACCAGTCCTATTATCCCCCTGAGGTGTATGCTCAAACTTGCCAGGGTTATATTACTCATATCATGCATATGTTGTATTGCACTGCTTAGTTTTTACATCATATACACGATATTGAATGCCATCTCCTTAGTTGACACATCATATATGCGATTGCCCTCTGCTCACTTCCTTAGTATATAAATCATATATTTGAATTATATCATGCCATGATGTTTACATAGACAGCATGTATCTGAATTATGGCATGCCAACCCATTTTCTAAAGACATAATATAGTTATACCATCTCATCATGTTTACATAGTCATCATATTTTGAATTATGTCATTCTATCCGTGAATTATATCATGCCATCATGTTGCCATCGATGGCATGTTTGTGATTTATGGCATACCAACCACTTTAATAGACACATCGTATAGTTATATCATGTCATCATGTTTACATAGTCATCATATTTTCAAGTATGTCATTCTATCCTGTTTAGTTTGCCATCATACATGTGAAATTGTGTCATGCTATCCTGTTTAATTAGCTATCATATATGTGAAATTATGTCCTGCTATTCTGTTTGGTTAGACCATATAAATGTGAATTATTTCATGCCTTGTTTTCTTCCCTACTATCCATTGCACCTGTCTATCTTACAATGTCTGTACATTCAATTACTTTTCTTGTTTATCAGCCATTGCAATTGGAGGGGGTGATGGCAGTATCTGTGGGAGTAAAAACACGGTCTTTAGAAAAGTTCGTGCTACTTGTCGATGGAGATAGAACCACGGTTGTACTTGCCCAAGAACCAGCCCCACCACACATAACCCAGACTCATGCAGATTGTACCCCTACCCAGTTGGACAGAGAACCAACTACACCCCTTTTAACCCCAACCCCAGCAGATAGTAACCCAGTTCCTGTTGACACAACACCATCTCCACCACAGAGCACCCAAATACGAACAATTAGTGAGGCAACTGCTGTGCCCAAAGCATGAGGACCACCACTCCGAACCCTAAGTCAATGCTTAAAGCAGAATAAGAATTGTTCTCAGGTCAGGTTCCGTAGCTATGGTTCTTACTACTTTGCTCTTGCATGACTGTATTTACTCATACCAACTAATTTCAAATTTGAATGATGCAATTGAAACTCCAATGGCGCAACAGGTATGTTTAAACCTGTTTCTTTAACGTGTTTGCTGTTGTAACTTGCTCTATGTTGATTTTAGTTTCAATTGAATAAACAGTTATGTTCTCATGCCATGCACATTACAAGTGTTGTTATTGTTGTGTAGTTTCCCACACTTATATTCTGTCTATGCTTCTTTGTCTTAAATAGATATTTTTCGAACTGTGTCTATCTTGATTTGGCAACATAAACTAGAATGTTATAGACCATACAGTGACCATACTACATAGATATATGTTTGTTTCATGCTGTTATCTTGTCCACCTTAATACTGAACTGGTTTACCAAAATGAGTTTCATATACTACATTGTAAACCTGTGATGTGTTTGTTTGTTTCTCTTTTAGAACGCGGATAAAATATTGGAGAAGAGCAACCCCGTTATGCAATGGTAAAGGAAGTAATGCAGATAAGGTTCAATATAGTGAGACATCGCTGTTGGTCTCCAAGAAAGTTGATAAAAAATATATTGAAAACACTGAGACAACCCCAAAGTCCTATCTTGATGTAGTGTTCAAGTTACTGGCTACTACTGCTGGCACCAGCTCTACGAACTCGCTGCCTGAATGAGTTTGGCTTCTTGAGTCTCAACCTCAAGTTGAAAGACATCGATTAGATGTTATGCGACAGGAAGCCGAAGGACTGAGGAAGTACCTGCAGAATTCAGATGCATACTTTTTGGTGCAACAACAAGTGCTGGAGGATTTAAGCGCCAAACAAGAGAAAGTTAATAAGCTTGCTAAGCATCTTGCCAGCATTATGGGTACCCAGGATATTGTTTCTTGAGCTCTTCTGAAGTGGTTTCATTTTTGGACTTGTTTCGCTGTGGTGTTTATATTTTGCTTTGTTCCCTATATTTGCACTGGTGGCGAACTTTGATGCCCAGTGGATGTAATATGTGTAATAGGCGTGATAGCCTAGCGTAAGTTGCTTGCTTATTTATTTCCTTATTGTCTTGTTTATTTGTTTTCATGTAGTCAGTGTAGTTCTTTTTCCGCAGTTTGCTAGTGGCTGCAATAACCTGTTTTTTTAAAACTAGGCCACATTAACCATGGGCTACATATTTATTGTAGTTAACACGGGTGAGGGAGTCCGGGATTAGGGGTCTCCGGACAACTAGATTACATCCTTTGGCCGGACTGTTGGACTATGAAGATACAAGATTGAAGACTTCGTCTCGTGTCCGGATGGGACTCTACTTGGCGTGGAAGGCAAGCTAGGCAGTATGGATATGGATATCTCATCCTTTGTAACCGACCTTGTGTAACCCTAACCCTCTCCGATGTCTATATAAACCAGAGGGTTTTAGTCCGTAGGACACAATAACATACAATCATACCATAGGCTAGCTTCCAGGGTTTAGCCTCTCTGATCTCGTGGTAGATCTACTCTTGTACTACCCACATCATCAATATTAATCAAGCAGGACGTAGGGTTTTACCTCCATCAAGAGGGCCCGAACCTGGGTAAAACATCGTGTCCCCTACCTCCTGTTACCATCCGCCTTAGACGCACAATTTGGGACCCCCTACCCGAGATCCGCCGGTTTTGACACCGACATTGGTGCTTTCATTGAGAGTTCCTCTATGTCGTCGCCGTTAGGCTTGATGGCTCCTTCTACCATTGATAGCAATGCAGTCCAGGGTGAGACTTTTCTCCCCGGACAGGTCTTTGTGTTCGGCGGCTTCGCACTGGGCCAACTCGCTTGGCCATCTGGAGCAGATCGAAAGCTACGCCCCTGGCCATCAGGTCAGATCTGGAAACTTAAATTACACGGCCAATATCCGCGGAGACTTGATCTTCGATGGATTCGAGCCCCTGCCTTGTGCGCCACGCGGTGACGATGAGTACGATTTAGCTCTACCTTCGGACCACATTCAGGAGATCGCACCGGCAGCCGCTCCGAGCCTCAATTCGGAGCCAGTTGCGCCATCCGTAGACGGGTGGATAGACCCCGTCACGGAGGCTGTATCCTCAGCGGCGATCGAGCCGGATATTGACCTTACCCTTCATGAGAGTCGTGTTGTCAAACTGCCGGATCCTTCTACGGTCGCGGAGTCCGAACCTCCTGCGCCCGTTCCTAGCAAATCCGATTGGGTGCCGATCATGGAGTTCACCTCTGCGGATCTTCATTAAGGTCTCTCTCCTTGTCAGGAGGATCCTGCGAACTATGTCCGACAGGATTGGGATGCGGATGACGAAGAAATTCTTTGCCCACCCACCACCCACTTAGTAGCCACTGTCGGCGACTTAACCGACATGCTCGACTTAGACTCCGAAGACATCGACGGTATGGATGACGATGCGGGAGACGAAGAGGAACCACTGCCCACAGGGCACTGGACAGCCACCTCATCATACGATATATACATGGTGGACACACCCAAAGAAGGTAATGGCGACGACACAGTGGAGGATGACCCCTCCAGGAAGCAACCTAAGCGCCGGCATCAGCGGCGCCGCTCTAAGTCCCGCCAAAGCAAAAAACGGTGATTCCGGCATAGGAGATAACAACACCCCGGACAGTGCCGAAGACAACCGCCTCCAGCAAGATCCAGCATAGGAGGATGGAGAAGCCAACCCTCATGAGAGAGCGGCAGATAGAGAGGAAGAGGATAATAATTACATACCTCCCTCCGAAGACGAGGCAAGCCTCGACGATGACGAATTCGTCGTGCCAGAGGATCCCGTCGAACAAGAGCGCTTCAAGCGCCGGCAGAAAAAGCAGCAGCAGCTTCAAGCTGATCAAGATCTGCTAGCTGACAGATGGACTGAAGTCCTAGCGACCGAGGAATTTAAAATCGAACGCCCCTCCAAGAGTTACCCAAAATGCAGGTTGCTACCCCGACTGGAGGAAGAAGCGTATGATGTGGCTGATCAGCCACCCCGTGGCCGCGACAGAGAGGCATTCTAGCCAAAAGCTTAGCCTGCACCCCGACGCCATTCAAATAAAAAGGCATGGGGAAATACGCCAGACCTGCGAGACGTATTGGAGGACAAAGCAAAACATGCAAGATCAATCTACGAATCACGAGGGCGCGCCACTACGTGAGACGATAATCGTCACGCCAGATACATCAAAAGTAAATCCGGCCAGGCCGAACACAGCGGGCAAGACTCATTGGAGCTGCGTCGCGATATAGCCTAGTACAGAGGCGCCACACACGCCTTATGATTCACAGACGAAGTAATGGATCATCAAATCCCATAGGGTTTCAAACCCATAAATATAGAATCATATGACGGCACAACAGATCCTGCGGTATGGATCGAGGATTTCCTCCTGCATATCCATATGGCACGCGGTGATGATCTACACGCCATTAAATATCTCCCACTCAAACTTAAAGGACCAGCTCGACACTGGCTCAACAGCTTGCCAGCAGAGTCCATTGGCTGTTGGGAAGATCTGGAAGCCGCATTTCTCGACAACTTTCCGGGCACCTATGTGCGACCACCAGACGCCGATGACCTGAGCCATATAATTCAGCAGCCAGAGGAATCGGCCAGGCAATTCTGGACACGGTTTCTAACAAACAAAAATCAAATCGTCGACTATCCGGATGCAGAGGCCATAGCAGCTTTTAAACACAACATCCGCGACGAGTGGCTAGCCTGGCACTTTGGTCAGGAAAATCCGAAATCTATGGCAGCCCTCACGACACTGATGACCCGCTTTTGTGGGGGAGAAGACAGCTGGCTGGCTCGTAGTAATAACATATCAAAGAACTGTGGTACTTCATATACCAAGGATGGCAATGGCAGGTCAAGTCGCAACAAACATAAGCGCCACATTAACAGTGAAAATACCGAGGATATGGCAGTCAATGCCAGATTCAAAGGCTCTAAACCCGGTCAGCGGAAAAAGCCATTTAAAAGAAGCACTCCGGGGCCGTCCAGTTTGGACTGTATACTCGATCGGTCGTGTCAAATACACGGCACCCCCGATAAGCCAGCCAACCACACCAATAGGGATTGTTGGGTGTTCAAGCAGGCCGACAAGTTAATTGATGAAAACAAAGATAAGGGGCCACATAGCGATGACGAGGAGGAGCCCCGACAGCCGAATACTAGAGGACAAAAGAGGTTCCCCCCACAAGTATGGACGGTGAACATGATATACGCAACCCACATCCCCAAGAGGGAGCGGAAGCATGCGCTCAGGGACGTATATGCGTTGGAGCCAGTCGCCCCAAAGTTCAACCCATAGTCCTCCTGCCCGATCACCTTCGATCGCAGGGACCACCCCACTAGTATCCGTCATGGTGGATTCGCCGCACTGGTCTTAGACCCAATTATTGACGGATTTCACCTCACTCGAGTCCTTATGGATGGCGGCAGCAGCCTGAACCTTCCTTACCAGGACATAGTGCACAAAATGGGTATAGACCCCTCAAGGATCAAACCCACAAAAACGACCTTTAAAGGCGTCATACCAGGTGTAGAGGCCCATTGCACAGGCTCAGTCACACTGGAAGTGGTCTTCGGATCCCTGGATAACTTCTGAAGCGAAGAGTTAATCTTCGATATAGTCCCGTTCCGCAGTGGTTATCATGCACTGCTCGGGCGAACTGCATTTGCGAGATTCAATGCGGTACCACATTATGCATATCTCAAGCTCAAGATGCCAGGACCTCAGGGGGTCATTACAGTTAATGGAAACACAGAGCGCTCTCTCTGAACGGAGGAGCACACTGCGGCCCTCGCAGCAGAAGCGCAAAGCAGCCTCTTAAGGCAATCCACTAGTTCGGCGTTCAAGGACCCGAACACCTTCAGCGCGCCCGGAGTAATCGGCAACTGGACTGCCTGGCACATCCCGAGCTCGCATAACAATGCGGCCCCCACCCCGGCCCCAGCCAAATGGCGAAATTCATGCCACGCGTACATAATTACGCATTAAAAATACCATGGGCACAGGTGGGGAGGGGGGCACAACTACGGCACACGCCAAGACGCGGCTTAAACCGCACTAGGGGCTTCCCGCTTTGTTATTGTTCTTTCAGGACATTAATCTCTGGAAACCCTGTACGGTAGCATGATTGCCGAACACATGATGCAGCAACCAAGGAGGCAGAATGTTACAT
The DNA here is from genome assembly GCF_018294505.1 of Triticum aestivum. Taxonomy (NCBI): domain Eukaryota; kingdom Viridiplantae; phylum Streptophyta; class Magnoliopsida; order Poales; family Poaceae; genus Triticum; species Triticum aestivum. The sequence continues at coordinate 517,814,100 of NC_057812.1, forward strand.
CACAAAACAAAACTCCCAGGTGGATTACGATAACGAGTGAAATACTTGCCTTAACATTATTCCTCAGCTTGCCCTTGGAGGGGATATGGTCCTACTTTTTGCTTATTGCACTGCATGTATCATTCCGCTCTAATGCACCTTTTTGAATAAACAATACATAGCATTAAGACTATTGTTGCATTCTTCTTTTTTTTATATATGTGTTCATTAATGACACATTGCAACCGTACACTTTGCTACGGCCAATACACCAGGGGCTTAAGTACCCCACAATATGGTGTGAGAAGTCCGAACACTTTCACAAGTGCGGCACCCCGAACTTATAGCATTATATGCATCAGCTCGAATCATGTCTTTGGTCAATAGTTGGGTTTGCTCGGCTCCCATGTTTTGGTACCTTACGTTCTGCTATATCAGCTAAGGTAGCACTGGGAGAACTACTACGATTGTGCCTCGGTTCAGCTGGGCTAAGCACCTCAGTAGAGAAAGCTAAATCTGACTATCATGATAAGGCAAGAGACTGCTCGTTGTTCGAGAGGTTTTCGAGTCCCTAAAGACTTATGCCGCTTAGAGCAAGGAGTCGGCCCTGTCCGGCTTAAGGCATGTATCGCGCCCCGAATTCGGCCTTCCGAATACCAGGGGCTTCGCCGAAATTTAAAATTACAGAATTCTATGGCTAAGTGAGAGTGATAAAGCATTATTAGTCCGATTGCCTTGTTTGTTGTCCCGAGCACCTCCCTCGAAGGACCCAAAAATGGGAACAAGATTGCTCAGGTTTATCCCGAACACACCAGCACTCGTGGCATGGGGGCAAAAGCCGACGACTAGCCATCTCTTAGATTTGATAAACAACCGAATAGAAGGTAATATTTTAAATTCAAACAAGCGTTGCATAGCGCATATGAACAAGTTTTCATAATACAGGATTACACGAGCAAGTTCATTCAAATATTACATCTTTTGCACACCTGTCCGCTACGAGACGGGCACCCTTCAGGACACCATCATAGTACATCTCGGGGTGGCGATGCTCCTTGCCCGCCGGCGGCCCTTCCTTGATCAGCTTCACGGCGTCTATCTTGGCCCATTGCACCTTCACACGGGCGAAAGCCCGGCGTGCACCTTCGATGCAGACGGACCGCTTGACGACTTCCATCCGTGGGCAGGCATCCACAAGCCGCCTCACTAGGCCGAAGTAGCTGTTCAGAAGGGCGCCGCCAGGACACAGCCAGACTATAAAGCCCCTCATGGCTTGTTCAGTCGCCTTGTGTAGCTCGACCAGCTGCTTTAGCTAGTCGCTCATAGGCACCGGGTGTTCGGTCCCAGTATATTGGGCCGAGAACAACTTCTCCGATGAGCTTCCCTCCTCGGCCTGGTAAAACGTTGCGGCATCCTACACGCTGCGGGGAAAATCTGCGAATGCTCCTGGAGAGCTCCGGATTCGGGTAAGTAACAAGTAATTTACTTTCACATGCTTGCTTTGCATATAGAATGCCTTACCTGCCACTATCTTCTTCACTGCGTCAATCTCCTGGAGGGCCTTTTGGGCTTCAGCCTTGGCACTCTTTGCGCTCTCAAGAGCCGCGGCAAGCTCAGACTCTCGCGTCTTCAAGTCAAGCTCTAACGGCTCGTGCTTTGTCACGAGAGCTTGGATCTCTTGCTGCACCTTGCCCACTCGTGCCTCATGCCTTTCCTGCTCGGTGCGCTCCTTGACCGCTTTGTTTTCGGCCTCGGATAGTGCTTGCTTCAGGGTCGCCACCTCGGCCATGGCCACTAGCAAATTCACGATGATCCTGTCATTTTGCAATCGCATCTTATTTTATATATACATACCTATAGACAGGGTATAACTTACCCTTGTTCTCCTCGAGCTGCCTCTTGGCAAGGCCGAGCTCTTTCTTGGACCCCTCGAGGTCCTGCTTCAATACGGCAACCTCCACAGTCTATGCGGCAGCGGCCAGCAGCGAAGCCTGCATACGCATATAGACATACTTGTGTTAGACTCCTGCGATATTATTTGATCCTCTATTCGGCTTTTCTTTTTGAACACTGAATAGAGCATCAGGGGCTACTGTCCATGCGGTAATATTTTTCCTATATTTCAAACACTTACCTCAAAGCCTGTTAGAAGGCTGGCACAGGCTTCAGTCAATCCGCTCTTGGCGGACTGAACCTTCTGGACCACCGCACTCATAATAATGTGGTGCTCTTCGTTGATGGAAGCGCTGTGAAGCGCTCCCAGCTGATTGTCCGGTGCCTCTGGTTGGACAGAGGTCACCGGCGCAGGCGTCTTGCCCCTTTTGGAAGGAGGCCGCCTGCCGGAGCCCAGAACCATTGGAGGTTCCGGCGCGGTGTTCGGCTAAGGGCCGAACTCGAAGCCCTTGGGAGCCTTGCTCCTTTTGCTCCCGGAGTCCGGAAGGTCGCCTTGAGGCGCCTCCGGGACTGTCTTCCCTCGACCCGGTGCCTCTTGAGACAATACCTCGGCGTTGTCCGTAGGGCAAGGGGAGGTGGCGGTCGGAAGTGGATCGCTATCAATATCCGACGATCCCAGGGAGCCGTCCGACGATACGTCATACGGGCTCGTGGCGGTCTGCATAATCATAATTCCGCTTTAGGAGAAGCAGTGACAAAGGAATGCTATGAGTTACTCTGGTATCCGAATACTTACGACTTCGCCAGGTGCTTGGCCCTGAGCAGCCACTCGTCTTCGCCTTCGGCGGCGGTGGTGGAGTAATCCGGAATGAGAGTCCTTCCCTTCTTGGACCCTTCGGCCCCCCCAGTAAGGGCGGCCTTCCTTTTCTTGTCTCCCCAGACTGGAGGGGGAGCATCTTCATCTTCCTCCTCGTCTTTGAGGGAGGAGTGTGTCGCGGAGTTATCGGACGATAACTCCGATGACGCCTGGTGTCGGGAACTCTTTTGGGTTCCCTTGGCCTTCTTGGTCTTCTCCGGCACCTTATAAGGGGCCGGAGTCAGCATCTCCATAAGGAGAGCGTCCGCAGTGTCTTCGGGCAGAGGGGCCGGACAGTTAATTTGCCCCGACGTCTCCACCCAGTCCTGTCAAAGGCATGGAGATCAGACCCCGCGCATGATTAAGCTAGGGGAAATAAAATATCCTACCGGATGTATAGAACTCACTGAATGCGCTCGGCGCTTCGCGCTTAGCCTGCGGTCCTCGGTGAGAGAGCGAGGGACCCCTACGCCCTTGAACAACACCTTCCAGACGTCCTTGTGCGTCGTGTCAAAGAGCTCGCTCAGAGTCTGGTGCTGGGCCGGGTCGAACTCCCACAAGTTGATGTCCCGTTGTTGGCACGAGAGGATCCGGCGGACGAGCATGACCTGGACTATGTTGACAAGCTTAAACTTCTTGCTTGCCATATTCAGGATACATTTCTGGAGTCCATCCAGCTCCACCGATGAACCCCACGACAAGCCCTTCTCTTTCCAGGAAGTGAGTCATGTGGGGAATCCAGATCGAAACTTGGGGGCAGCCACCCATTTGGTGTCGCGCGGCTCGGTGATGTTGAACCACGCCGATTGCCACCCCTTTATGGTCTCTACGAAGGAGCCTTCAAGCCATATAACATTGGGCATCTTGCCCACCATGGCTCCACCGCATTCTGCTTGTTGGCCGCCCACCACCTTCGGCTTGATATTGAAGGTCTTTAACCACAGGCCGAAGTGGGGCCGGATGCGGAGGAAAGCCTCACACACGATGATGAATGCTGAAATGTTGAGGATGAAGTTCGGGGCCAGATCATGGAAGTCCAGCCCGTAGTAGAACATGAGACCACAGACGAATGGATGGAGGGGAAACCCCAGTCCGCGGAGGAAGTGGTGGAGGAAAACTACCCTCTCATGAGGTTTCGGGGTAGGGACAATCTGCCCCGCAGCGGGCAGCCAATGCGCGATATTCGCAGCTAGGTATCCGGCTCCGCGCAACTTTTTGATGTGTCCCTCCGTAACGGAGGAAGCCATCCACTTGCCTCCCGCTCCGGACATGTTTGGAGAAGGTTGAGGAGAAAGATGTGGACTTGGGCGTTGGAGCTCGAGTGCGCAAGAGTGGATGAGCAAGGAGGAAGAAGGCATGTGTAGAAAAAGGTTAAACCTTGTCCCTTTATAAGGGCGGCCGAAACTATACGTCCACACTAGCCTCGTAAAACTCGCTTATCCCCCAAGCGCCATAATCGATGGTGCGGTTGGGTTACCCACGCCCGTATTGATGAAAATCCCATAATAAGGGGGACACGATCTCTGCTTTGACACGACGTGTCAATAAACTGCCTCACGTTATGTGCGGGGCCAGTTAAAGGAAACAGTTCGAATAATCACCGAGCCATGGCATAATGTCGTTTCGCCAAAACAAGTCAGCAAATTAGATTTGTGGAAATATTATTCTCTTTACGGTGGTATGTGGAACTTATTTTGCAGGGTCGGACACTATCCTGGTATTCAAACTCTTTTGTGATATGTTCGGAGGAGGAACCCGCCTTGCAATGTTGAAGACAACACTGTGCGCCGGACTCATCGTCATTGAAGCCTGGTTCAAGGGCTACTGAGGGAGTCCGGGATTAGGGGTCTCCGGACAGCCGGATTACATCCTTCGGCCGGACTATTGGACTATGAAGATACAAGATTAAAGACTTCGTCTCGTGTCCGGATGGGACTCTACTTGGCGTGGAAGGCAAGCTAGGCAGTACAGATATGGATATCTCCTCCTTTGTAACCGACCTTGTGTAACCTTAACCCTCTTCGGTGTCTATATAAACCAGAGGGTTTTAGTCCGTAGGACACAATAACATACAATCATACCATAGGCTAGCTTCTAGGGTTTAGCCTCTATGATCTCGTGGTAGATCTACTCTTGTACTACCCATATCATCAATATTAATCAAGCAGGACGTAGGGTTTTACCTCCATCAAGAGGGCCCGAACGTGGGTAAAACATCGTGTCCCCTGCCTCCTGTTACCATCCGCCTTAGACGCATAGTTCGAGACCCCCTACCCGAGATCCGCCGGTTTTGACACCGACAATGGGCCTCCTAAGGGTCGTAGAAGCAATGGGCCTTCTACGGGGCGTAAAAACAATGGGTCTTATACGGGCCGTAGACACAATGGGCCTTCTACGGGTCGTATCATCAATGGGCCTTCTTCGGGCCGTATGATCGGTTGGCCAAACATGGGCCAATAACAGACCACATTATGGCCATAAATGGCCTAGAGTTGAAATTGTCCGTTCATGGGCCGACCATAACGGGACGTCATTAATTGGCTCTATTTGATGATGCTATGAAAACGGCCCAACGTATTAACGGGCCACAAACGGGCCGACTGTAACCACGGGCTAAATTTGGCCCACAAGCAGACGATGACAGTAACGGGCCATAAGTAAACGAATGCTGGAAATGAGCCCAAGAATAAATGGGCCCTGAGAAGGCCGAAAGATAACATGGGCTGGAAACGGCCCAACAGAATAATGGGCCGTTAATGGGTATAAAGTGATACACTGTTCATTACGGGCCAGTTTCACCACGTGCCGTTAATGGGCTGAGGGTTACTAAGGGCCTCATATGGGCCGAAAGATGTCATGGGCCATACATGGGCCGGAAGTTAAAACGGGCTAGAATTATATTGGACGGCCCAGATGACGCTACTGGGCCTAATTCGGATAGGCCGTAAATGGGCCCTGGGTTAGTGGGCTGTAAATGGGCTATATGCGAACAGGTCATTAACAGGCTTGTCATGGGTTGGCTCGTCACCTTTTGACCAAGTCAAACGGGCCGGCCTTTTCACAGGAATAGGCCTCTGTTGGGCCGTGCCACGTGTCAACGTATCACAGGCGCTTTGGTCCAATGAGTGGATGACATCTGTCCCAACGGTGAGCCGACACATGTTTCCTCCAGCCAATGATGATTTTACACATGGAAAATCCCCATTGGTCGGGGCTCTTAACGGATTATCGGATCCAAAACCGGACCCGATAGCTTAACGTCGTTCCGTTACGGTGGATGCCACATGTCGGTCACCCTTGACGAAAGCACTTCTGTGACGCGCGATTTATCGTCATGGAAGTGGACACTTCCATGATGATAATTTTGGTAATGTCATGGAACACTTCTATGACATCACATGTATGACTATCTTGATTCTGTCATAAATTTGTCATGGATGTACATGCATGACAGAAAATGTGACCTACTGTGACAAACACGTATCATCACGGAAGTGTATTTTTTGTTGTGCTATTAAGCATCTTGATCTATCTCTATAGATCTTGATGCCCAATATATAAGCAGCTTCACCGAGGTCTTTCATTGAAAAGCTCTTATTCAAGTATCCTTTTATGCTATCCAAAAATTCTACATCATTTCCAATCAACAATATGTCATCCACATATAATATTATTAATGTTATAGAGCTCCCACTCACTTTCTTGTAAATATAGGTGTCGGTGTCAAAACCGGCGGATCTCGGGTAGGGGGTCCCGAACTGTGCGTCAAGGCCGGATGGTAACAGGAGACAAGGGACAAGATGTTTTTTACCCAGGTTCGGGCCCTCTCGATGGAGGTAATACCCTACTCCTGCTTGATTAATATTGATGATATGGGTAGTACAAGAGTAGATCTACCACGAGATCAAGGAGGCTAAACCCTAGAAGCTAGCCTATGGTATGATTGTTGTGTATGGAATTGATTGCCTACGGACTACAACCCTCCGGTTTATATAGACACCGGATAGGGTTAGGGTTACATAGAGTCGGTTACAATGGTAGGAGATCTTGAATATCCGCATCGCCAAGCTTGCCTTCCACGCCAAGGAAAGTCCCATCCGGACACGGGACGAAGTCTTCAATCTTGTATCTTCATAGTCCAGGAGTCCGGCTGAAGGTATAGTCCGGCTACCCGAACACCCCCTAATCCAGGACTCCCTCAGTAGCCCCTAAACCAGGCTTCAATGACGACGAGTCCGGCGCGCAAATTGTCTTCGGCATTGCAAGGCGGGTTCCTCCTCCAAGTCCTTCGTAGAAGATTGTAAACACCAAGAGTAGTGTCCGGCTCTGCAAAATAAGTTTCCACATATTGCCATAGAGAGAATAATATTGACACAAATCAAATCTGCCGACGTATTCCGCAGTGCGTCATCACACTACGGCCAAGTCCTTTACTCGAATCGTTTTTACTTTTCCACCTCAGCATGTTTTGCGAGGCGGTTTCCTTGGCACGTCTTGTCAAAGCAGAGATCGTGTACCCCCTTTACGGGATTCTCATCAATACGGACGTGGGTAACCCAACCGCGCCATTTATCACGGCGCTTGGGAGGCAAGCGAGTTTTACTAGGCTGGTGGGGACGCACAACCGCATCCGCCCATATAAGGGGATAAGGATCCACCCTTTTACCTACGCCTTCTTCCTCTTTTGCCTATCCATCTCCTGCGCACTCGAGCTCCAGCGCCCAAGCCCGCACTTCCCACCTCAACCTTCTCCAGCAATGTCCGGAGCGGGAGGCAAGTGGATGGTCTCCTCCGTCACGGAGGGCCATGTCAAAAAGCTAAGGAAGGCCGGATACTTGTCCAAAGACATCGCGCACCGGCTTCCCGAGGAGGGGCAGCTTCTCCCCACCCCAAGGCCCCATGAGAGGGTAGTATTCCTTCCCCACTTCCTCCGCGGACTGGGTTTTCCACTCCACCCATTTGTCCGGGGGCTCATGTTTTACTATGGCCTGGATTTCCACGATCTGGCCCCGAACTTCGTCCTCAACATCTCGGCGTTTATCGTCGTGTGCGAGGCCTTCCTCCGCATCCGCCCCCATTTCGGCCTCTGGCTCAAGACCTTCAACGTCAAGCCCAAGGTGGTGCGCGGCAGCCAGGCGGAATGCGGAGGCGCCATGGCGGGCAAGATGGCCAACGTCCTATGGCTCGAGGGCTCCTTCATGGAGACCCTGAAGGGGTGGCAATCGTGGTGGTTTTACATCACCGAGCCGCGCGATCCGAAATGGATCGCAACCCCCGAGTTCCGATCCGGACCCCCCACGCGGCTTATGTCCTGGAAAGAGACGGGCCTGTCGTGGGGCGACGAAAAAGAGGTGACCGGACTGCAGACATGCATCCAGTCCCTGGTGAGCAAGCCGATCAAGCTCGTCAATGTAGTCCAGGTTATGCTCGTCCGCCGGATCCTCCCGTGTCAACAACGGGGCTTTAATCTGTGGGAGTTCAACCCGGCGCAGCACCAAACCCTTAACAGGCTCTTCGACACGACGTATGAAGATGTCTGGAAGGTGCTAACCAAAGGCGCCGAGGCTCCCACATCCGCTTCCGAGGACCGCGGATACAGCTCGCAGCGTCACGCTAGCGAGGTAAGCTATTTTCACCTTTTACAGGATGTTAAGTTTTTTCATAGTTTGACTCTATGCGGGATCTAAGCTCCCTTACCTTTGACAGGCTTGGCGGGCGAAGTCCGGATCGATTAACTGTCCGGCTCCCTTGCCCGAAGACCCAGCCCCCGCTCTACTAGCGAAGCTGCTGGTTCCGGCACCTTATGTGGTGCCGGAGAAGAAGGCCAAGAAGAAGAAGGCCACGGGGACTCGAAAGAGTTCCCGGCATATGGTGGTGTCGGACTCGTCGTCCGACGAGTCCGAGACGCACTCCCCCCGTGAAGACGAGGAGGAGGAAGAAGAAACCTCTCCCCCCCCAGCGGGGGGAGGAGAGAAGAGGAAGGCCGCCCCAACGGGGGAGGCCGAGGGGTCTAGGAAAAGGAAGACCCCTCCGCCGGACTACGCCCCCAACGCCGAAGAGGGCAAAGAGGAGTGGCCAAACAGGGCCAAGCGTCTGGCAAAATCGTAAGTTCGGATATCAGAATAACTCATGATGTTCCTTTGTTGCACAGCTTTCCCTAATGTCGAACATAATTATGCAGCCCGCCCCGGGCCGAACTCAACGAGTCGTCGAGCGGCTCCCTGGATTCATCGGACGTGAACTCAGTTCCGCCCGCTGTCTCCCCCCGCACTGCGGACGGCGCCGAAGTGGCGTCACAACGAGCTCCGGGGCAGGAGGAGGTGGTCCTGGAGGAGCCGCAGGGCGACCTCCCGGACCCCAGGAGTAAAGGGGACAAGACCCCCCAGGGCTCCAAGTCCGGCTTTGTGCCGGACACCGCGCCGGAATCTTCAACAGTTCCGGACCGCGGTAGGCGAACTCCTTCCAAGAGGAGCAAGCCTTCTGAGCCGGCGGCCTCCGTCCAACCGGAGGTGCCGGACAATCTGCTCGAGGTGCTTGACGGCGCCTCCATCGACGAGGAGCACCGTACTATTATGAGTACGGTGATCCAGAAGGTTCAGTCCGCCAAGAGCGGACTGAGTGAAGCTTGCGCTAGCCTCCTAACGGGCTTCGAGGTAAGTAAAAATATGTAAAAATATAACCGCATAGACAGTAGCCCCTGATGCTCTGTTTGGCGTTCGGAAAGAAAAGCCGAATAGAGGATCTAGTAAATTTCGCAGGAGTCTAACAATAAAGAGTCAATATGCGTGTGCAGGCTTCGCTGCTATCCACCGCCGCACTGACTGCGGAGGTGGGTGTCCTGAAACAGGACCTCAAGCGGACCGAGCAAGAGCTCGGCCTTGCCAAGCGGCAGCTCGAGGAAAAAGAAGGTAGGAAATACCTTACAGAAAAAGTGCCTATAGAGAGGCGTGATTGCAAAAAATAACAGGATTGCACTGCTTATTATAGGGGCCACGACTGAGGTGGCGACCCTCAAGCAGGCGCTGTCCGAGGCCGAAAAGAAAACGGCCGCGGAGCGCACCGAGCGAGAGAAACTTGGGGCTCAGGTCGGCGAGGTGCAGCAAGAGCTTCAGGCTCTCATGAAAAAACATGAGAGTTTGGAGCTTGAGTCAAAGACCCAAGCGTCCGAGCTCGCGGCGGCCCTTGAGACTGCCAAGTCTGCCAAGGCCGAAGCCCAAAAGGCCCTCCAAGAGTTGGAGGAGATTAAGAAGATAGCAGCGGGTAAGGCATTCTTTATGCAAAGCAGAAATATAAAAGTAAACTACTTGTTACTTACCCGAATCCGGAGTTCTCCAGGGGCATTCGCAGATCTTCCCCGCAGCGTATCTGCCGCTGCCGCATTCTACCGAGCTGAAGAGGGCAGCTCGACGGAGAAGGTGTTCTGGTCTCAGTATGCTGAGGCCGGACACCCTGTGCCCTTGAGCGACCAGCTGAAACAGCTGGTCGAGCTCCACAAGGCGGCCGAACAGGCCATGAAGGGCTTCATAGTTCGGCTGTGGCCCGGAGAGGCCCTGCTCGGGTGATACTTCAGGTTGGTGCGGCGGCTGGTGGAGGCCTGTCCAAGGCTCGAGGTCATCAAGCGCTCCGTCTGCATCGAAGGTGCCCTTCCGGCCCTTGCCCGTGCGAAGGTGCACTGGGGTAAGCTTGACGGTGAGAAGCTTGTGAAGGACGGGCCGCCGCCGGGGAAGGAGCATCGCAAGCCCGAGAACTATTACAAGGATGTTCTTGCGGGTGCCCGCCTTGTGGCGGATGAATGTACCAAGGATGTAATTTTTGAATAAACTCGCTCGTTTTTATCCTGTGCGCTGAAAACTTGTTCATAGGCGCTTAAGCAATGCTTGTTGAATTTAAAATATTATTTTCTATGCGGCCGTTTATCAAAAAATTGAGAGATGGCCAGTCGTCGGCTTCTGCCCCCATGCCACTAGTGCTGGGGTGTTCGGGATAAACCTGAGCGCTCTTTTTCCCATAGTTGGGTCCTTCGAGGGAGGCGCTCAGCACAACGAACCAGGCAATCGGACTATAATGCTTGAACACTCTCACTTAGCCATAGAACTTTATAATTTTAAATTTCGGCGAAGCCCCTAGTTCGGAAGACCGAGTTCGGGGCGCTATCCACGCCTTGGCCGGACAAATCCGGCTCCTCGCTCGAAGCGGCATAAGTCTTTAGGGACTCGAAAAAACCTCTCGAACAGCGACCGGTCTCTCGCCTCATCATGACAGTCAGTTTTAGCTTTCTCCACTGAGGTGCTTAACCCAGCTCAACCGGGGCACAATCGCAGTGGTTCTCCTAGTGCTACCTTAGCCGATATAGCGGAACGTAAGGCACCAAAACATAGGAGCCGGGCAAACCCAACTATTGACCCAAATCATGATTCGGAGCCGATGCATATAGTGCTATAAGTTCGGGGTGCCGCACTTGTGAAAGTGTACGGACTTCTCACACCATATTAAAGGGTACTGAAGCCCCTGGCGTACTTGCCGTACCACAGTGTACGGGTGCAACATGTCATTAATGAACATATATAAAAGAGAGTAATGCAGAAAATAGACAAAAGCTATGCATTGTTTATATAAAGGCTATTTATCAAAGCCGAACGATACAAATAGTGCGGTAAGCAAAAGATATTGGACTATTCAGTATGTCCTGACCGGGGGCAGGCCGCGGAATTGTATTTAAAACAGGTATACCGCTCGTAACAGAGACCACCTGGGAGTTCCATAGTGCGGCATGGCTTGTCTGCCTCCCTGGATCTTGCATCGTTTGTGCGGCAGTCGAATTGCCGAACAGGTCGTCCGAAGTATGGAGTCCTGAAGGTAAGAAAAAATTAAAAAGAGAATCCGGCAGCCCCTAGTACGTTTTAAGCCGTATTCTGGGCGTGCCGTTATTGTGCCCCTTCCCCTGTGCCCATGGTATTTCAAGGGCGTAGTTATGTACGCGAGGTACTGGTTTCGCTATGTCGCGATAGCTGGGGTTGGGGCCGCATTGCTACGCTTGCTCAGAGTGTGCCAGGCGGTCCTGCTGTGGGTTACTCCGGGCGCGCTTGGCAGTGTCTGGCTTTTTAATGGCCGGACTGGAGAATTGCCTGAGAAGGCTACTTCGTACCTCCGCTGCGAGAGCCGCCGTATGCTCCTCCGTACGGAGGGAGCGTTCGGTGTTTCCGTTGACCGTAATTACTCCTCGAGGGCCTGGCATCTTGAGCTTGAGATATGCATAGTGCGGCACCGCATTGAACTTTGCAAATGCGGTTCGTCCAAGCAGGGCGTGATAGCCACTGCGAAACGGGACTATATCGAAGATTAACTCTTCGCTTCGAAAATTGTCCAGGGATCCGAAGACCACGTCAAGTGTTACTAAGCCTGTACAGTTGGCCTCTACACCTGGTATAACGCCTTTAAAGGTCGTTCTTGTGGGCTTAATACTTGAGGGATCTATGCCCATTTTCCGCACTGTATCCTAATAAAGCAGGTTCAGGCTACTGTCGCCGTCCATGAGGACTCTTGTGAGATGAAATCCGTCGATGATTGGGTCGAGAACCAATGCGGTGAAGCCGCCATGACAGATGCTAGTGGGATGGTCCCTTCGATCAAAAGTGATCGGGCAGGAGGACCATGGGTTGAACTTTGGGGCGACTGGCTCTATCGCGTATACGCCCCGTAGCGCACGCTTCCACTCCCGCTTGGGAATGTGGGTTGCGTATATCATGTTCACCGTACGCACTTGTGGGGGAAAGCCCTTCTGTCCATTGTTGTTCAGCGGCTTGGGCTCCTCGTCGTCGTTGTGCAGCCCCTTGTCTCTGTTTTCGGCCCTTAACTTGCCTGCCTGCTTGAACACCCAACAATCCCTGTTAGTGTGATTGGCTGGCCTTTCGGGGGTGCCATGTATCTGGCACAAGCGATCGAGTATTCGGTCCAAACTGGACGGGCCCTGAGTATTCTTTTTGAATGGCTTTTTCCGCTGACCGGATTTATAGCCTTTGAATCCGGCATTCACTGCCGTGTCTTCATTGCTGTCGCTGTTAACGCGGCGTTTTTGCTTATTCCGACGTGTCCTGCCACTTTTGTCCTTGGTATCTGACTTACCAGGGTTCTTTGATAAGTTGTTACTGCGAGCTAGCCAGCTGTCTTCTCCCGCGCAAAAGCGGGTCATGAGTGTCGTGAGGGCTGCCATGGATTTCGGCTTTTCCTGTCCCAGGTGCTGGGCAAGCCACTCGTCGTGGATGTTATGCTTGAAGGCTGCTAGGGCCTCTGCATCCGGACAGTCGACTATTTGGTTTTTCTTTGTTAGGAACCGTGTCCAGAATTGTCTGGACGATTCCTCTGGCTGCTGAATTATGTGGCTTAAGTCATCGGCATCCGGCGGTCGCACGTAAGTGCCCTGGAAGTTGTCGAGGAATGCGGCTTCCAGGTCCTCCCAAGAACCGATTGAGTCTGTTGGCAAGCTGTTAAGCCAATGCCGGGCCGGTCCTTTAAGTTTGAGCGGGAGGTATTTGATGGCGTGTAGATCATCGCTGCGTGCCATGTGGATGTGAAGGAGATAATCCTCGATCCATACCGCCGGGTCTGTTGTGCCATCATATGATTCGATGTTTACGGGTTTGAAACCCTCTGGGATTTTATGATCCATTACTTCATTCGTGAAGCATAGCGGGTGTGCGGCGCCTCTGTACTGGGCTATATCATGACGTAGCTCGGAAGCGCTATGTCTGTTGTGTTCGGCCCGGCCGGATTTGTTGTATCCGGAGTGAAGATCATTGTCACATGCCGTAGGGCGCCTACGCGATCCGTAGATCGATCTTGTTTGTCTTGCCTTATCCTCCAGTATGTCTCGCAGGTCGGGCGCATTTTCTCGTGCCTTAGTTGAGCGGCGTCGGGGCATGGCTTGGGTGGAGGGCCGAGGGGCCTCTCTGTCGCGGCCGCAAGGTGGCCGGTCTGGCATGTCATGCGCTGGTGATGTAGGTGCTTCCTCCTCTGATCAGGGTAGCGGCATGCGCTTCGGGTAACTCTTGGAGGGGCGTTCGTGTTGGGGAACGTAGCAGAAATTCAAAATTTTCCTACGTGTCACCAAGATCTATCTATGGAGAAACCAGCAACGAGGGGAAGGAGAGTGCATCTACATACCCTTGTAGATCGCTAAGCGGAAGCGTTCAAGAGAACGGGGTTGATGGAGTCGTACTCGTCGTGATTCAAATCACCGATGATCAAGTACCGAAAGGACGGCACCTCCGCGTTCAACACACGTACAGCCCGGTGACGTCTCCCATGCCTTGATCCAGCAAGGAGAGAGGGAGAGGTTGAGGAAGACTCCATCCAGCAGCAGCACAACGGCGTGGTGGTGATGGAGGAGCGTGGCAATCCTGCAGGGTTTCGCCAAGCACCGCGAGATATGAGGAGAAAGAGAGGGAGGGCTGCACCAACAGGCAGAGATCGAATCACGTGTTATGTGCAGCCCCAGGCCTCACTATATATAGGGAAGAGGGAGGAGGGTGCGCCCCCTCTAGGGTTCCCACCCTAGGGGGTGCGGCAGCCCTAGATGGGAAAGGGGCGACGGCCAAGGGAGGATTCCCCCCCCCCCCCCCCCCCAAGGCACCTAGGAGGTGCCTTCCCCTCCTAGGACTCTTCCTTAGGGTTCCCCCTTCACCCTAGGCGCATGGGCCATGAGGGAAGTGGCGCCCCAGCCCACTTTGGGCTGGATCCCTTCCCACTTCAGCCCATGGGACCCTTCGGGATAGGTGGCCCCACCCGGTGGACCCCCGGGACCCTTCCGGTGGTCCCGGTACAATACCGATGACCCCGAAACTTGTCCCGATGGCCGAAATAGGACTTCCTATATATAAATCTTTACCTCTGGACCATTCCGGAACTCCTCGTGACGTCCGGGATCTCATCCGGGACTCCGAACAACATTCGGTAACCACATACGAACTTCCTTTATAACCCTAGCGTCATTGAACCTTAAGTGTGTAGACCCTACGGGTTCGGGAGACATGCAGACATGACCGAGATGTTCTCCGGTCAATAACCAACAGCGGGATCTGGATACCCATGTTGGATCCCACATGTTCCACGATGATCTCATCGGATGAACCACGATGTCAAGGACTCAATCGATCCCGTATACAATTCCCTTTGTCTAGCGGTATTGTACTTGCCCGAGATTCGATCGTCGATATACCGATACCTTGTTCAATCTCATTACCGGCAAGTCTCTTTACTCGTTCCGTAACACATCATCCCGTGATCAACTCCTTGATCACATTGTGCACATTATGATGATGTCCTACCGAGTGGGCCCAGAGATACCTCTCCGTTTACACGGAGTGACAAATCCCAGTCTCGATTCGTGCCAACCCAACAGACACTTTCGGAGATACCTGTAATGCACCTTTATAGCCACCCAGTTACGTTGTGACGTTTGGTACACCCAAAGCATTCCTACGGTATCCGGGAGTTGCACAATCTCATGGTCTAAGGAAAAGATACTTGACATTTAGAAAAGCTTTAGCATACGAACTACACGATCTTTGTGCTAGGCTTAGGATTGGGTCTTGTCCATCACATCATTCTCCTAATGATGTGATCCCGTTATCAACGACATCCAATGTCCATAGCCAGGAAACCATGACTATCTGTTGATCACAACGAGCTAGTCAACTAGAGGCTCACTAGGGACATATTGTGATCTATGTATTCACACGTGTATTACGATTTCCGGATAATACAGTTATAGCATGAATAAAAGACTATTATCATGAACAAAGAAATATAATAATAACACTTTTATTATTGCCTCTAGGGCATATTTCCAACAGTTCGAGTTCATACTCTTCGGCCGTAAGGACTTCAGTCCATCTGTCAGCTAGCAAATCTTGGGCAGCTTTAAGTTGTTGTTGCTTTTTCTTGAGGCTGCTTGCCGTGGCTAAAAGCCTGCGTTTAAAACGCTCTTGTTCGGCGGGGTCTGATGGTATGACGAATTCGTCGTCATCGAGGCTTGCCTCGTCTTCGGAGGGAGGTGTATAGTTGTCATCCTCGACCTCTCGGTCTGCCGCTCTCTCATGAGGGCTGGCTTCTCCATCTTCCTGTGCCGAATCTTGCTAAGGTGGGTGTTCTTCGGCATTATCCGGGGTAGTATTATCTCCCGTGCCAGAATCACCGTTTTTGCTTTGGCAGGATTTAGAGCGGCGCTGTTGACGTCGGCGCTTTGGCTGTTTCTTGGGGGCGTCATCCCCCACTGTTCCATCGCCATCTCCATCTTTTTGGAGTATCCACCATATATATGTCATATGATGAGGTGGCCTTCCAGCGCCCTACAGGTGCTGGTTCCTGTTCGTCTCCTACATCGTCGTCCATGCCGTCGATATCTTCGGAGCTGAAGTCAAGCATGTCGGTTAGATCATCGACAGTGGCTAAAAAGTGGGTGGTGGGTGGGCTTTGAATTTCCTTATCGTCCGTATCCCACCCTCGCTGACCGTAGTCCGGCCAGGGCTCTCCTGATAAAGAGAGAGACTCAAGAGAGTTCAGGATGTCACCAAAAGGCGAATGCTGAAAGATGTCTGCGGCGGTGAACTCCATTATCGGCGCCCAATCGGATTCTATTGGCAGGGGCGCGGGGGGTTCAGAGTCCGGGGAGGAGTCCGGATCCTCGGAGTCACGGGCCATGCAGAGTGTGGGGCTGGAGTTCGGCTCGATCGCCTCTGAGATCGCAGCCCCTGAGGCAGCGTCTAACCGCTGATCCTCGATCGGTGCAGTATGCTCCGCATCAATGGTCGAAACCGATGCGTATGCGGCCTCCAAGGCGCTGTTCGGCGGCAGAGCTATATCATGCCCATCGAGACAGTGCGGCGCGCTTGGCTGTGGCTCGAATCCGTCGAAGATCAAGTCCCCGTGGATGTCAGCCGTGTAGTTTAGGCTTCCTAACCTAACCTGATGGCCAGGGGCGTAGCTTTCGATCTGCTCCAGGTGGCCGAGTGAATTAGCCCATAGAGCGAAGCCGCCGAAGACGAAGATCTGTCCGGGGAGAAAAGTTTCACCCTGGACCGTATCGTCGTTGATGATCAAAGGAGCCATCGGGCCTAAAGGCGATGACACAGAGGAACTCTCAATGAAAGCACCAATGTCGGTGTCAAAACCGGCGGATCTCGGGTAGGGGGTCCCGAACTATGCGTCAAGGCCGGATGGTAACAGGAGACAAGGGACAAGATGTTTTTTACCCAGGTTCGGGCCCTCTCGATGGAGGTAATACCCTACTCCTTCTTGATTAATATTGATGATATGGGTAGTAAAAGAGTAGATATACCACGAGATCAAGGAGGCTAAACCCTAGAAGCTAGCCTATGGTATGATTGTTGTGTATGGAGTTGATTGCCTACGGACTACAACCCTCCGGTTTATATAGACCCCGGATAGGATTAGGGTTACATAGATTCGGTTACAATGGTAGGAGATCTTGAATATCCGCATCGCCAAGCTTGCCTTCCACGCCAAGGAAAGTCCCATCCAGACACGTGACGAAGTCTTCAATCTTGTATCTTCATAGTCCAGGAGTCCGGCTGAAGGTATAGTCCGGCTACCCGAACACCCCCTAATCTAGGACTCCCTCAATAGGCTTCTCCGAAAGTCTGTATAAAATAATATGTTTTGATCACTTCATCAAAACGTGTATTCCAACTCTGAGATGCTTGCACCAGTCCATATATGGATTGGTGGAGCTTGCACACTTTGTTAGCACCTTTAGGATAAAACCTTCTGGTTGCATCATATACAACTCTTCTTTAAGAAATCCATTAAGGAATGCAGTTTTGACGTCCATTTGCCAGATTTCATAATCATAAAATGCGGCAATTGCTAACATGATTTAGACAGACTTAAGCATCACTACGGGTAAGAAAGTCTCATTGTACTCAACTCCTTGAACTTGTCAAAAGCCTTTTGCGACAAGTCGAGCTTTGTAGACAGTAACATTACCATCAGCGTCACTCTTCTTCTTGAAGATCCATTAGATACATTACAACCGAGCACTGTTCCAGCCCTCTAAGGCCATTAGTATTGTTGGTCGTCGAATCTATAGTCGTGTCAATTTTTGGCCGTCGGATCAACCTTAGAGCGCAACAGTACCTGCAAATGAGAACAGGCCGCTGCTCCCATAACAAAATTGGGATTTTCTGGTTAACTGGGCCAACCTCGGCCTTTTAGAGAAGATTAAGCAATCGACACCGCACGAGTCCTCCTTCTCTCCTCTCGCAAGTCATGACCTCTGCCCTAGGTCCACTCGCCGTCGTGATGATAGGACGCATCCCAAGACATTCCTTGCAGCGGCGAGGAGCCCTTTCTCCTTTTTGCGGAGGCGATATACAGTGTGGAGGCGATAGCGAAGCAGACAGGCTGAATCAATTTCCTCCTTTTTGCACCAGAGGTAAAATCATCTTACATTCACTACGTTTCTCCTGATGAGACGAGAATGCAGTGTAGGACGCATCCCAAGACATTCCTTGCAGCGGCGAGGAGCCCTTTCTGTTTCCACCTTGTTTCTTTCATGGATGTCATGTCTTCTTTGCCTGTGAGAGCCCAGGTCTGGCTGTGGTTTGTACTGGTGAGTCCCTTTTGAACGCCCCCTCCTTTCCAATCCTATTTATGGTATATTCTATTGCTGATATTTCTTAGATCATTGTTCAAGAGAAGAGACTGGAAGAGATTGATTCCTGCATTAATTAAGAATCTGTCCAAAGATACCAAGGTTGGTTTCTGTATTGAGATATCTTCTTTAGTTATGACTGAATTTTCCCAAGAGCTCCTTTTTTAATTTATGATGCCAAAGGTTCTTTCCATACAAATGAGGAAAACATAACAATTATCAATAACTGATCAATCTGCTATTGGCTCATGCATATGTACTGTCTTTTACTATTCCAATGAAGAGATAAAAGCTAAGTATTGGGGCACAATCAGGTTTCTTTCTCTTCTGTGCATTTCTATCACAGTAGAATATTTAACCATATATATTTCTTGCTTTTAAGTTTTAAAAATTATGATTGTTTGGCAGGGAAGATTATGATAACACTGAGATTAGAAACGATTCAGAGTTTTTGTTGAATCCAGTTTGCCACACCTTATGATGAAAAATCAACAATCGGAACTTTGAAAGATGGACAGCAATGCAGTATTACGTACTAGAAATCAAATGTAAAAAGAAGATACTGTGGGTCATAATAATAATAAATATTTTGCGAGAAAAAATTCCGATCTATTCATCAACTCTCAAGGTAGTACAAAGACCATAAGTTTACTCACTATGATTGGCCTACTTTGCATGTGCATAAGCTTGCTCATCATTCAGGGTTGAATGCGACAAGCAAACCTACATCCCACTAGGAAAAATGGACTTTATATATGACTGAAATGTTACACCTATTTGTTAAAAATTGGGTCACATTGATGCAAGGGGTTCATTCATGTATTATGCACTCCTATATCTTGCTCTAAACATATGTGATATCCATCCTTATCTTATTTTGGTTATGGATTGTTGTGAAATATATCAAATTTTATATGGACCAAAGCTAATATTCATGATGTCCTACTATTGGTATGTTGTACTTTACACAGAGAAAATATGCAACCATCGAGGATGATAATATTGGTTGGAAAAATACTGTTAGTGGATGATATTATTCGTTGGAAAAATAGTAAATGCAAATGATAATTAATATGAAATATTAATCCACTGAGGACTTGATTCATCCTGTCAAACATGCTTGCATTTTCCTACACACACACAGATATATATATATATATATATATATATATATATATATATATATATATATCATCCTCGATCATGTTGTCATGTTGTCATCAGTCCCATGTTCTTAGCTTATATGAACATGCTTGCATTTTCCTACATATATAATATATGGATATATATACATTGTGCACATTATACTATCCACAAAAAAATAACTTACATTTCTCATATCTATACGTATTTACAAAATTTATATCATTCTGCCGAACACATGGGTAGGCGCGACAACACAGATGGCGCATCACACACACATACTTGCATATAATGATGAAATTTTCTACTCCCATAGAGTTTGCAGTCAATTAATTAGGATATATACTAAAGGGTTAAAAGTTGGTTCTCTATACTTGGTATGGAAGGAGTCTACGTTAAGCATGATTATTTTTGTAACAATCAGTCTACTGTATATCTTGCCTTGAGTGTTACTCTGGGTTTATCACCAATCTTCTAATACATATTTCAATCCAGAAAATTGAAACCCATGTGAGTCCTGACTTGTAATTCCATACCTATCTCACTCTCCTTTTTAGACCAAATAAAATTCACCTCTTTAGTTATCAACATTGTGCTATGACAAAAGATTCCAACTTTATTTAAAAGATTCCAACTTTGATTACCGACAAAATATGGCTATGTTTATGCACTTAAAACATTGTGTGCCTATGGTAGTACCAATCATTCCATCGTAGAAATGGATGGGCGCAGCAACGCGCGCCATCAGTGATCTAGTTTATTCTCTATGGCTCGCCGATCATCGGGCAAGTCCACTAAAGTCCATACTTTGTTCTCATACATGGATCCTATCTCGTGTTTCATGGCCTCAAGCCATTTATTGGAATCTGGGCTCATCATAGCTTCTTCATAGTTCATAGGTTCGCCATGGTCTAGTAACATAACTTCTAGAATAGGATTACTGCATCACTCTAGTGCGGAACATGCTCTGTTCGACCTATGAGGTCCAGTAGTAACTTGATCTGAAGTTTCATGACCATCATCATTAGTTTTCTCTCTAGTTGGTGTAGGCATCACGGGAACAGATTTCTCTGATCTGCTACTTTCCAATTCGAGAGAAGGTGCAACTACCTCATCAAGTTCTACTTTCCTCCCACTCACTTCTTTCGCGAGAAACTCATTCTCTAGAAGTGTTCCATTCTTGGCAACAAAGATCTTGCCTTCGGATCTGTGGTAGAATTTGTACCCAATTGTTTCCTTGGGGTATCCTATGAAGACGCACTTCTCCGATTTGGGTTTGAGCTTATCAGGCTGAATCCTTTTGATGTAAGTGTTGCAACCCAAACTTTAAGAAACGACAACTTAGATTTCTTGCCAAACAACAATTCATACGGTGTCGTCTCCATGGATTTAGACGGTGCCCTATTTAACGTGAATGCAGTTGTCTCTAATGCATATATATATAACCCCAAAATGATAGTGGTAAATCGGTACGTAAGAGACATCATAGATCGCACTATATCTAATAAAGTACGGTTATGATGTTCGGACACACCATTACGCTATGGTGTTCCAGGTGGCGTGAGTTGTGAAACTATTCCACATTGTTTTAAATGAAGACCAAACTCGTAACTCAAATATTCGCCTCCGCGATCAGATCGTAGAAACTTTATTTTCTTATTATGATGATTCTCCACTTCACTCTGAAATTCTTTGAACTTTTCAAATGTTTCATACTTGTGATTCATTAAGTAGATATACCCATATTTGCTCAAATCATTTGTGAAGGTCAGAAAATAACGATACCCACCGCATGCCTCAACACTCATCGGACCGCATACATCGGTATGTATTATTTCCAATAATTCATTGGCTCGCTCCATTGTTCTGGAGAACAGAGTTTTAGTCATCTTGCCCATGAGGCATGGTTCACAAGTATCAAATGATTCATAATCAAGTGATTCCAAAAGTCCATACTCATGGAGTTTCTTCATGCGCTTTACGCCAATATGACCTAAATGGCAGTGCCACAAATATGTTGCACTATCATTATCAACTTTGCATCTTTTGGCATAATATTATGATTATGTGTATCACCACAATCGAGATTCAACAAAAATAGACCACTCTTCAAGGGTGCATGACCATAAAAGATATTACTCATATAAATAGAACAACCATTATTCTCTGATTTAAATGAATAACCGTCTCGCACTAAAGAAGATCCAGATATAATGTTCACGCTCAACGAGGGCACCAGATAACAATTATTCAGGTCTAAAGCTAATCCCGAAGGTAGATGTAGAGGTAGCGTGCCGACGGCGATCACATCGACCTTGGAACCATTTCCGACGCGCATCGTCACCTCGTCCTTAGCCAATCTTCGTTTAATCCGTAGCTCCTGTTTTGAGTTACAAAGATGAGCAACCAAACCAGTATCAAATACCCAGGCGCTACTACGAGCATTACTAAGGCACACATCAATAACATGTATATCAAATATACCTTTGTTCACTTTGCCATCCTTCTTATCCGCCAAATACTTGGGGTAGTTCCGCTTCCAGTGACCAGTCCCTTTGAAGTAGAAGCACTCAGTTTCAGGGTTGGGTCCAGCTTTGGGCTTCTTCCTGGGAGTGGTAACTTTCTTGCCATTCTTCTTGAAGTTCCCGTTCTTTCCCTTGCCCTTTTCTTGAAACTAGTGGTCTTGTTAACCATCAACACTTGATGCTCCTTCTTGACTTCTACCTCCGCGGCTTTGAGCATTGCGAAGAGCTCGGGAATTTTCTTCTCCATCCCTTGCATATTATAGTTCATCACGAAGCCTTTGTAGCTTGGTGGCAGTGATTGAAGAACTCTATCAATAACACTATCATTTGGAAGATTAACTCCCAGCTGAGTCAAGTGATTATGATACCTAGACATTTTGAGTATGTGTTCATTGACAGAATTGTTCTCCTCCATCTTGTAGCTATAGAAATTGTTGGAGACTTCACATCTCTCAACTTGGGCATTTGCTTGAAATATTATCTTCAACTCCTGGAACATCTCATATGCTCCATGACATTTAAAACGTCTTTGAAGTCCTGATTCTAAGTCGTAAAGCATGGCACACTGAACTATCGAGTAGTCATCAGATCGAGCTTGCCAAATGTTCAAAACATCAGCATCTGCTCCTGAAGGAGCCTTTCACCTAGAGGTGCATCAAGGACATAATTCTTGTATGCAGCAATGAGGATAATCCTCAAGTTATGGACCCAGTCCATGTAGTTGCTACCATCATATTTCAACATAGCTTTATCTAGGAACGCACTAAAATTTAGGGGAATGGTAGCACAGGCCATTAATCTACAACATAGATATGCAAATACTATCAGGACTAAGTTCATGATAAATTAAGTTCAATTAATCAAATTACTTAAGAACTCCAACTTAGATAGACATCCCTCAAGTCATCTAAATGATATGTGATCCAAATCAACTAATCCATGTCCGATCATCACATGAGATGGAGTAGTCATCAATGGTGAACATCTCTATGTTGATCATATCTACTATATGATTCACGTTTGACCTTTCAGTCTCCAGTGTTCCGAGGCCATGTATGTACATGATAGGCTTGTCAAGTTTAACTCGAGTATTCCGCATGTGCAAAACTGTCTTGCACCTATTGTATGTGAACATAGAGTCTATCACGCCCGATCATCACGTGGTGTCTCAACATGCGAAATGTAGCAATGTGCATACTGAAGGAGAACACTTTTACCTTGAAATTTAGCTAATGGATCATCTTATAATGCTACCGCCGTACTAAGCAAAATAAGATGCATAAAAGATAAATATCACATGCAATCAAAATATGTGACATGATATGGCCATCATCATCTTGTGCTTTTGATCTCCATCTCCAAAGCATCGTCATGATCTCCATCACCACCGGCTTGACACCTTGATCTCCATCGTAGCGTCGTGGTCGTCTCGCCAACTATTGCTTCTACAACTACCGCTAACGCATAGTGATAAAGTAAAGCAATTACATGGCGTTTGATGCATTTCATACAATAAAGAGACAACCATAAGGCTCTTGTCGGTTGTCAGATATCTTAGAAAACATGATCATCTTGTACAGTAACATTTATCACATCATGTCTTGACCATATCACATCACAACATGCCCTGCAAAAACAAGTTAGACGTCCTTTACCTTGTTGTTGCAAGTTTTACGTGGCTGCTACGGGCTTCTAGCAAGAACCGTTCTTACCTATGCATCAAACCACAATGGTGTTTCGTCAATTTTGTTGTTTTAACCTTCTTCAAGGACTTGCCGCAGTCAAATTCGATTCAAAGTAGGAGAAACAGACACCCGCCAGCCACCTTTATGCAAAACTAGTTGCATGTTTGTCGGTGGAACCAGTCTCATGTATGTAGACATGTAAGGTTGGTCCGGGCCGCTTCGTCCCACAATATCGCCGAATCAAAATAAGACGTTGGTGGTAAGTAGTATGACTATCACCTCCCACAACTTTTTGTGTTCTACTCGTGCGTGTCAACTACGCATAGACCTGGCTCATGATGCCACTATTGAGAAACGTTTCATGAAAACAAAAAAATCTATGCACATGCAATGATCTATCCATGGAGATGAATAGAAACGAGGGGGAGAGTGTGTCTACGTACCCTCGTAGACCGTAAGCGCAAGCGTTTGACAATGCAATTGATGTAGTCTAACTTCTTCTAGCTCCGACCGATCAATCACCGAACATACGACACCTCTGAGTTCTTCACACGTTCGGCTCGGTGACATCCCTCGCCTTCTTGATCCAGCAAGTCGTCGAGGTAGTAGATGAGTTCTATCAGCATGACGGCGTGGTGATGATGATGGTGAAGTTATCTTCGTAGGGCTTTGCCTAAGCACTACAAAGATATGACCGGGGGTGTAAACTGTGGAGGGGGGCGCCACACACGGCTAAAACTATTGTCTCGTGTGTGCTAGGGCCGCCCCCCACATATATACAGGTGGGAGTGGGGAGGGAGCAGCCAGGAGGGTGCCCCAAGTAGGACGAATCCTACTTGGGGTCCTCCCCAAGTGGCGCCCCCTTTCCTTAATTGCCGGAGAAGAAAGGAAAGGGGGAAGAGAGAAGGAAGGGGAGGCCGAATCCTCCCCCTTTACTTCCCCACTTGGTCGGCTGCCATGGGGGGCGTGCCAGCCCCTTTTGGGCTGGTGTGCTCCCCTCTTGTGGCCCAATAGGCCCAATATACTCTCGGGGTGACCGATACTCCGATGACTATCCGGTTTTCTCTGAAGCACTTCCGATGTCTGAATACCATCGTCCTATATATCAATCTTTACCTCTCGACCATTTCGAGACTCCTCGTCATGTCCGTGATCTCATCTGGGACTCCGAACAACATTTGGTAACCAAATCACATAACTCATATAATACAATATCGTCATCAAACGTTAAGCGTGCGGACCCTACGGGTTCGAGAACTATGTAGACATGACCGATACACCTCTCCGGTCAATAACCAATAGCGAAACCTGGATGCCCATATTGGCTCCTACATATTCTACAAAGAACTTTATCAGTCGAACCATTATGACAACATGCATTATTCGCTTTATCTATCAGCATGTTACTTGCCCAAGATTCGATCGTCGGTATCTTCATACCTTCAATCTCATTACCAGCAAGTCTCTTTACTCGTTCTGTAATACATCACCTCGTGACTAACTCCTTAGTGATTTGCTTGCAAGCTTATGATGTGTATTACCTAGATGGCCCAGAGATACCTCTCCGATACTCAGAGTGACAAATCCTAATCTCGATCTATGCCAACTCAGCAAACACCTTCAGAGATACCTATAGAGCATCTTTATAATCACCCATTTACTTGTGACGTTTGATAGCACACAAGGCATTCCTCTGGTATCCGGGAGTTGCATAATCTCATAGTCGAAGGAATATGTATTTGACATGAAGAAAGCAATAGCAATAAAACTGAACGATCATAATGCTAAGCTAATGCGTGGGTCTTGTCCATCACATAATTATCCTAATGATGTGATCCTGTTATCAAATGACAACTCATGTCCATGGTTAGGAAACCTTAACCATCTTTGATCAACGAGCTAGTCAAATAGAGGCTCACTAGGGACACAGTGTTTGTCTATGTATTCACACATGTACTTAGGTGTCCAATCAATACAATTCTAGCATAAATAATAAACATTTATCATGAATAAGGAAATATAAAATAATAACTTTATTATTGCCTCTAGGGCATATTTCCTTCAGCATGATCTTCTATCTCTCACACTCACATGAAATAGTTTCGTAGAGCCGGAAGGCTGTCTAGTCTTCGGTAGGGCCTAGTTCTGGACGATGAAACCCTTCTGGATAGCTGACATCGTATGTGTGCAACCCGGTAGAGAGGTCATAGTTTTGATCTTAGTTCGAGAGATATGTTGAGGTTATGTCCGAGGATCTAACCATGTGCCTCCCGAAGGACTATTCGAGGTTGGTCGAGTTTTTATCTGAGGTCTCCCGAAGGGTTGTCCGAGGGACTGTCCAAGGGAGAACATCCTCGCGGTTGGGAGATTATAAAATCTAAGTTGCGGGGATATGTATCGACGATCTACACCATCTCTCCTTCCGCCGTGCTCCAAGCTTCGGGGGAGGACCAGAAGTTCTACGAGTAGACAACAAGGAAATAGGGCGCGCCCTGATGCCTTGTGGGCCCCTCATGGCTTCGTCCGACCTAATTCTGATACTATAAATTCTCAAATATTGGAAAACCCCTAGAGAACCGGCGGAAGCAATTTTGCTACTACCGCAAGGTTCTGTTCTTCCAGGATCCCATCTGGAGGCCTTTTCTGGTACTCTGTCGGAGGGGGAATCGATCATGGAGGGCATATACATCAACCTTGTTGCACCTCCGATGATGTGTGAGTAGTTTACCATAGATCTACAGGTCGATAGTGATTAGCTAGATCTCTGTCTTTGTCTCTCTCCATCTCTCTCTCTCTCTCTCTCTCTCTCTCTCTCTCTGATCTTCAATACAATGTTCTCCTTGGAGTTCTATTCAATGTAATCTTCTTTTGCGGTGTGTTTCTTGGGTTCCAATGAATTGTGGGTTTATGATCAGATTATTCATCGAAAGTAATTGAGTATTTTCTGAAATTTATTATGTATGATTGTTATAGCTATGTAATTCTTTCCGATCTAGGGTTTTCTTTGGCAAAGTTGATTTATCTTTAGTAGAAATGGTGCATAGTAGTAGGTTCAATCTTGCGGTGTCCTCACCCAGCGACAGCAGGGGTAGCGAGGCATGTATTTGTATTGTGTCATCATACTACTAAGGGTAATACAGCGAGATTTAATCATATTACTTGGTTTTATTGTGTCTACATTATGTCATCATACTTCATGCATTACTCTGTTTGTTATGAACTTAATATGTAGAGAGGCAACCATAGAAGCACTCTTGAAGTGGAGTAATAGTAGTAAATGCAGGCATGAATCGGTCTACTTGTCATGGACGTAATGCCTATGTACATGATCATGCCATGAATAACGTCATACTATGCGCTTTTCTATCAATTGCCTAACAGTAATTTGTCTACCGACCGAATGCTATTCTTGTGAGAGAGATGCCTCTAGTGAAATTTCTGGCCCCGGGTCTATTATAATCATATTGCTAAAACCAAAAACACCTTGATGCAATTTTCTATCTTTTACTTTACTTTGCAATTTATCTATCACCTATTACCAGATTTGATCCTTGCAATTAACGAGTATAAGGGGATTGACAACCCTCTTGCGTGTGTTGGGTTCAAGTATTTGCTCTTGTGTGTGTAGGTGCTGTCAATGAGTGTTTGCATGGTTCTCCTATTGGTTCGATAACCTTGGTTCTCTACTGAGGGAAATGTTATCCACTACTATATTGCTTCACCCTTCCTCTTTGGGGAAAATCCAAACGTAGATCACAAGTACTACACGCATGCTCCTAGGGGGATAGATTGGTAGGAAAAGACCATCGCTCGTCCCCGACCGCCACTTATAAGGAAGACAATCAAAGAAACACCTCATGCTTCAAATTTGTTACACAACAGTTACCATACGTGCATGCTATGGGACTTGCAAACCTCAACACAAGTATTTCTCAAATTCACAATTACACACTAGCATGACTCTAATATCACCATCTTTATATCACAAAACTATTGCAAGGAATCAAACATATCATATTCAGTGATCTACAAGTTTTATGTAGGATTTTATGACTAACCATGTGAATGACCAGTTCCTGTCAACTCTCTAAATAGATAAAAGTGAAGCAAGAGAGTTTAATTCTTTCTACAAAAGATATGCCCATGATCTAACAAATATAAGTGAAGCAAAAGAGCATTCTACAAATGGCGTTTTTCTATGTGTAGGGAAACATGCAATCCAAACTTCAAATGATATAAGTGAAGCACATGAAGCATTCTATAAAGCCATACTCAAGAGATATAAGTGAAGTGCAAAGAGCATTCTATAAATCAACCATGGACTACCTCATACCAGCATGGTTCATCAAAGAAAAGTGAAAACTAAATGCAAAAGACGCTCCAAGACTTGCACATATCACATGAACGAAACGAAACCGAAAACATACCGATACTTGTTAAAGAAAGATGGGATGCCTTCCGGGGCATCCCCAAGCTTAGATGCTTGAGTCTCCTTGAATATTTACTTGGAGTGCCTTGGGCATACCCAAGCTTGAGCTGTTGCCTCTCCTCCTTCTCCTCTTATTGAGACCTCCTCGATCCTTGATCACTTTATCCACACAAAACTCAACAAAAAAGTTCGGTAAGATCCGTTAGTATAATAAAGCAAATCACTACTCTAAGTACTGTTGCAAACCAATTCATATTTTGTTTTTGCATTGTAGCTACTGTAATATAACTTTTCCATGCCTTAATCCACTGATAGAAATCGACAATTTCATCAAAACAAGCAAACTATGCATCAAAAACAGAATCTGTCTTAAACAGGACAGTCTGTAGTAATATGAACATTCGCCATACTTATGGTACTCCAAAAATTCTGAAAAAAATAGAAACAATAAAAAATTTCTATATAAATACATTTCAAAAGGTTTCAGAACTAGTTGACGTTCCATTAAGAAATGTAAAATCGCGCACTACAGCCAAAGTTTCTGTTTTGCACCGCACAAACCAACAAGCAATGTAAACATCCTAGAGGGAAATCTTGGCACGTTATTTTTATGATACAATGGATTTGTAGAAGGGGAAAATTATTTTTGTTGAAAAGTTTCTGTAATCAAGGGTCACAAAGTTTCCGTGAGCATGAACAAAGTTCAAGGCTAGCTCCCACTTTAACAATGCTCATCTTTCTCACTTTGGCTTTTCTTTTTGAAGAAGTTTTGGGTTCCCCTCTTTATTTTTTTGTTTTTAAACTATATAAAAGCACACAACAGAAATAAATGACTCTCTAAAACTTCCAGGTTGTCTCCCTGGCAGCGCTTTCTTTAAAGCCATTAAGCTAGGCATATTATATCTATCCAAATCATCATGTGTAGTAGTAAAACACAACCCATCAATATAATCCTTAATAAGGGCAAACTTCTCCGATATAGTGTAGTCGGGATAATTCAAAATGATAATAGGACTATCATGCATGGGTGCAATAGCAACAATTTCATGTTTAACATAAGGAACTATAACAAGTTCATCACCATAAGCATAATTCATATTGGCATCTTGGCCACAAGCATAGCAAGCATCATCAAAAAGGGATATTTCAAAAGAATCAACGGGATCATAACAATCATCATAGCATTCATCCTTCGGTAAATTCGAAGGGAAATTAAACAATTTATGGGATAAAGAGTTACTCTCATTAGATGGTGGGAACGGGTGATCAATCCGCTCTTCCTCCTTTTCTTCTTTGCTCTCCTCCTCATCTTTTTCATCCAATGAGCTCACAATGTCATTAATTTCTTCTTCCATAGACTCCTGCAAAATATTAGTCTCTTCTTGGATGGCGGAGGGGTCTTCAATATATGGTTTAATATAAGGATTAGAAGCATAATTATCATAGCAATATTTAAGTATGGCCAAATTTTCAGATTTGTAGAGAGTAGTATCACACTCTTCAATAAAAGAAGCAATTTCACAAGTACCCCTAAAAGCAACAAATTCTTTAATTTGTTCAACATCATAGTAATTATAAACACCCTTAGTATACGAAGATACGATTCCCTTATCACTAAACTCACATTTGTAAGGAAGGTGTTTCTTAGGGTCTTTAGAACAACAAGTACAATCATATATTTCACATAAATTCCAAGCATAGCACTGAAAACGATGAATTTGATCCAGTAAAAGTTTCCCTTTTTCAGATATGTGGTGTCGCACATAACAAGCATGCTCATCTAAAGATTTGCCCTCAACTAAGCTAGTTGGGGTTTCAGCCCGAGCACATAGGGATCAAAGATGATCCAAGTAAAAAGCTTCAGTAGTGTGATAGATTTTGAGTGGTTCTTCAACCATTGGTTCAGTAGGTACCACTAATTTTTTTGGTATTTTGCGTTTCCTACCCATAACTAAAGGTAGAAAACAAGAACACAAAATAAAAACTACTTAGTGATAAAGCAAACAAGCACACACGAGAATATTCACCCCACGCTATAACTCCCCGACAACGGCGCCAGAAAAAGGTCTTGATAACCAACAAGTATAGGGGATCAATTGTAGCCTCTTTCGATAA
Source organism: Triticum aestivum (assembly GCF_018294505.1). Classification (NCBI taxonomy): domain Eukaryota; kingdom Viridiplantae; phylum Streptophyta; class Magnoliopsida; order Poales; family Poaceae; genus Triticum; species Triticum aestivum. Next base: position 517,844,395 of record NC_057812.1, read on the forward strand.
GTAAGAGTGTCGAACCCAACGAGGAGCTAAAGGTAGAACAAATGTTCCCTCAAGTTTTATCGATCACCGATACAACTCTACGCACGCTTGACGTTCGCTTTACTTAGAACAAGTATAAAACTAGAAGTACTTTGTAGGTGTAACATGATAGGTTTGCAAGAATATAAAGATCGGGTAATTAAAAACTAGGTGCTGTTTTAGGTAAATAAGCAATAAAGTTAGTATAGAGAGTGTGGAAAAGTGGTCGTAGGAGTTGCGAAATTGTCCCTAAGTAATTGACTACTTTACTAGACCGATAGCAAGTTTTATGTGGGAGAGGCCACTGCTAGCATGTAATCCCTGACTTGGAAATCTATGCACTTATGATTGGAACTATTAGCAAGCATCCACAACTACTAATGTTCATTAAGGTAAAACCCAACCATAGCATTAAGATATATTGGCCCCCCTTCAATCCCGTATGCATCAATTTCTATGCTAGGTTGAAGCTTCTGTCACTCTTGCCCTCCAGTACATAGTCCTATCAACATACAACTAACCCTATGGTGTGATCCATGCGCGTGTTCATATGATGGGCACCAAAGGACAACAACATAACCACAAGAAAATTAAACTAATCATAGCAATTCACCAATTACCGATAGGACAACGAAAATCTACTTAGACATCATAGGATGGCAACAAATCGTTGGATAATAATATGAAGCATAAAGCACCATGTTCAAGTAGTGGGTACAGTGGGTTGCGGGAGAGTGGACCGCTATAGATAGATGGGGGAAGGTGATGAAGATGTTGGTGAAGATGACGAAGGTGTTGGTGTAGATCGCCGTCACACGATGATGGCCCGGGCGACGTTCCAGCGCCACCGGGAGAGAGGGGGAGAGGGCCCCCCTTCTTCTTCATCTTCTTCCTCTTCCTTGACCTTCTCCCTAGATGGGAGAAGGGTTTACCCCCTGGTCCATGGCGGCGGCGGGGTGAGAGCCCCTCCGAGATTGGATCTGTCTCTCTGTCTCTCTCTGTTTCTGCGCTCCAGATTCTGACCTTTCACCGTTTCTTATATTCCCGGAGATTCGTAACTCCGATTGAGCTGAAATTATAACACGATTTGTATCCGGATATTAGCTTTCTTGCGGCGAAAGAAGGGCACCAACCGCCTTACGGGGTGGCCACGAGGGTCATGGGTGGCCCCCTGCCTCGTGGCCCCCTCGGGCATCGTCTCGTGTTGATTCTTCTTCCCAAAAATCACATATATTCCAAAATAATCTCCGTAAGTTTTTATCCCGTTTGGACTCTGTTTGATATGGATTTTCTGCGAAACAAGAAAACATGCAACAAACTAGAACTGGCACTGGGCATGGATCAATATGTTAGTCCCAAAATAGTATAAAAAGTTGCCAAAAGTATATGAAAGTTGTAGATTATTGGAATGGAACAATCAATAATTATAGATATGATGGAGATGTATCAGCATCCCCAAGCTTAATTCATGCTCATCCTCGAGTAGGTAAATGATAAAAAATATAATTTTTGATGTGGAATGCTACCTAGCATAATCTTGATCATGTAATCTAATCATGGCATGAATATTAAGACACGAGTGATTCAAAGCAATAGTCTATCATTTGACATTAAGACAATAATACTTCAAGCATATTAATAAAGCAATCATGTCTTTTCAAAATAACATGGCTAAAGAAAGTTATCCCTACAAAATCATATGGTCTGGCTATGCTCCATCTTCACCACACAAAGTATTCAAATCATGCACACCCCCGATGACAAGCCAAGAAATTGTTTCATACTTTTGATGTTCTCAAACCTTTTCAACTTCCATGCAATACATGAGCGTGAGCCATGGATGTAGCACTATAGGTGGAATAGAATATGATGATGGAGGTTGTGTGGAGAAGACAAAAAAGGGAGAAAGTCTCACATCAACGTGGCTAATCAACGAGCTATGGAGATGCCCATAAATTGAAGTCAATGCGAGGAGTAGGGATTGCCATGCAATAGATGCACTAGAGCTATATGTGTATGAAAGCTCAAACTAAAACTAAGTGGGTGTGCATCCAACTTGCTTGCTCATGAAGACCTAGGGCACTTGAGGAAGCCCATCGTTGGAATATACAAGCCAAGTTCTATAATGAAAATTCCCACTAGTATATGAAAGTGATAACTCAAGAGACTCTCTATATGAAGAACATGGTGCTACTCTAAAGCACAAGTGTGCTAAAAGGATAGTAACATTGTCCCTTCTCTCTTTTCTCTCATTTTTTATCTTTCTCTCTCTTTTTTAGGCTTCTTTGGCCTCTCTCTTTTTGGGGGGGGGGGGCTTGTTTGGACACTTTTATTTTGATAACCTCACAAGTGATAATGTTCTAATAATGATGATCATCACACTTTTATTTACTTACAACTCAATATTACAACTTGATAGTAGAACAGAATATGACACTATATGAATGTCTCTCCACTACAAAAAAAAGACACATCCGTGACATTTTGGGCCGAACGAAAAAAAATTCTATCATACTTATGACACTTCTATGACAATAATTGTGACAAAACACGGTATCATCATAGATGTGGTGGGGTCCTACTTCTATGACAAAAAATCATGACAGAAAATGGGTTTTTCATCCTGGGCAGGCCAGAGACGCAACTGCATGACATTCTTTGGTCCGTCCATGACGGAAAAAACCATGGTAGAAGCGAGGGCGAGGAAAATATTGGGTTGTTCCCGGTTACAGTGGGTGGTCAGGGCCGAGCGATGCGCGTTTCTCTCGTACACGCACGCGCGTGGGTGTGAGGCGTTGGGCTCTAACTGAACCCGAGCGAGGCGTTGGGCTCTAACTGAACCCGAGCGATTGCACTGCAGGCTACACGTTACTGAACCCGAGCGATCGATCGATGGCTGTTAACTGAACCCGATCGAGCGATTCCTTTGCTACTGCTGCTAACTGAAGCCGATCGATGCTGCCTCTGGATGAACAGTGAGCGTTGCTGGGGGGTTTGGATGAACAGTTCCCGGTGGGGGTGGATGAACAGGACCCCGTGGTGTTGCCTCTGGATGATCAGGACGCCGATCGATCGAGTCGGTTGGGGCTGGATGAACAAGACCCCGTGGAGGGCTGGATGAACAAGACCACCCTGTGGAGGGCTGGATGAACAGTAGATGGTGGAGGGCTGGATGAACAGTAGCCCGTGGAGAGGTGGTTGAACAGGAGCCCATGGAGAGGGCTGGTTGAACAATAGCCGGTGGAGTAGCGCGCGGTGGAGGCTGGATGAACAGTCACAGGTGGAGGCTGGAGGAGGTCAACGGTGGATGAACAGTAGCCCATGAAGGCTGGAGGGGATCGACGGTGGAGATGAACAGTATCACGTGGAGTCCCGTTTTGCGGTACGCCACACCCCTCGTGATGAACAAGACCATTGTTTCGACCGTAGCGCTCCAACACAAGTCCGTTTCCTCCGTTTTGTGGTATGCCACACCCCTCCCGATCAACAGGACCCCCGTTTCAACTGTAGGAGGTCCGTTTCCTCCGTTTTGCGGTACGCCAGACCCCTCCCAATGAACAGGATCCCGTTTCGACCGTGGCCGGTCGAACACAAGGTCGTTTCCTCCGTTCTGCGGTACGCCAGGCCTCGTTTCCATCGGCTGTTCCGTCCAAGCCCTCCCGATGAACACGACGATGCATTCCGTTCTGACCCAGCCGGTTGGCTCCCCATGAACACAATGACAACGTTGTTTCTCCGTTCCGACCCAGCCATGTACACAAGCCCTGGCCATACGTACGCGCGAGTAGGCATTCGAGACCCCGCTCGTATGTACGTATGTGGCCGTATTTACTTTCTTGCACCCTGGCCGCTGTACGTACGTGTACATGCTACGTGCGCACCTCTGCTACGACACGTGCACGCCTCTACATCGACCAGTATGTACATACATGTTCGCGACCAGAATGACAATGCTACGTACGCTTTGACCAGGTGGGTCCCGACTGTCAGGCACTTCCTTGCGTGCGAAGATGTAGCTGGTGGGTCCAGCAGTCAGTGAGGAGAATCATTTTTTTGCTCGGACGCACTTCCTTGCGTGCGAAGATGTAGCTGGTGGGTCCCGGCAGTCAGGAGGAAACATTTTTTTCGCGAAATACGGTGGCCCGTCTGGTGGGTACCCTCTGTCCGGTGGAGGAATAATTATTTTCCGCGTAATAAGGAGGCACTTCCTTGCTGCGGCCGTGGACCCAGCTGTCAGCCTCTCCACGTACAGTCCAGGTCTGATGAAAGCCGTTCCTTGACCAGGTTGACCACACTGCACCAGACCACTAGGGCGGTGGACGACGGCGAGGCCTAGGAAGAGGACGACGCAGAGCCAGGGAAGACACGGTAGTGGAAGCCCACGCAGAGAGGAGTACGAGGGTTCACTAGTTCGGCTGCGGTGTGAGGCTCTTGTCGCCGCAGGGCCTGGCCAGTGATGGGAATAGTAGGGAGTGGTGAGGCCTCCGCGACGGTAGAGCCAGCCACGGGAGGCAGGAGCATGCGGCACGACCGGCGCTGGTTTGGGCGGATGGAGCAAGAAGACCAGAGGTTGAAGAAGCAGTACGGCCGTTGGATGGACATCGTACGGTCACTGGAGCTAGAATCGTTCATATTGACTAAGTTGACAAAGCACTACATCCCTGTCAACTTAGTAGTCCCACAAGTCAGCCACCCACCAAGGTGGATCCCAACTAGCAGGGGGAGTATTCATTTTTTTGTGCGTAATAAGGAGGCACTTCCGGTGGGTCCGAGCTGACAGCGGGGGGAACGTTTTTTCACGAAATACGATAGCCCGTCCGGTGGGTTCTAGCAGTTAGGGGGGAAGCTTTTTTTCGCCAAATACGGTGGCTCGTCTAGTGGGTCCCTGCTGTCAGGTGGAGGAATAATTATTTTCCGCGTAATAAGGAGGCACTTCCTTGCGGCTGCCGTGGACCCAGTTGTCAGCCTCTCCACGTACAGTACTCTTCCGATGGAAGTCGTTCCTTGACCATGTTGACCACATTGCGCCGAGAGCACCAGGGCAGTGGACGACGGTGAGGCCTAGGAAGGGGATGACGCGGAGCCGGGGAAGACGGCGCAGTGGATGCCCACGCGTAGAGGAGTATGAGGGTTCGCTGGTTCGCTGCGGTGTGAGGCTGCCGTCGCCGCAGAATAACAGGGGGTGTGGGTGAGTAGAGGGATGGCCTGGCCAGCGGTGGGAGTAGTAGGGGCGGTGAGGCCTCCGCGGCATCGCAGCCGGCCACGGGAGGCAGGAGCATGAGGCACGACCGGTGCTGCTTTGGGCGGCTGGAGCAAGAAGACCAGAGGTTGAAGAAGCACTACGGCTGTTGGATGGACATCGTACGGTCACTGGAGCTAGTATCGTTCATATTGACTAAGTTGACAAAGCCCTCCGTCCCCGTCAACTTAGTTGGCCCACAAGTCAGCCTCCCACTATTGTGGGTCCCAGCTAGAAGGGGGTATTCATTTTTTGTGCGTAATAAGGAGGCACTTCCTTTCGTGCGAAGATATAGCTGGTGGGTCCGACCTATCAACGGTGCGAACGTTTTTCGCAAAATATAGAGGCGCTTCTAGTGGGTCCCAGCTGTCAGGTGGAGGAATCATTATTTTGCGGGTAATAAGGAGGCATTTCCTTGCGTGCGGCCATGGGCCCAGCTGTCAGCCTCTCCACGCACAGTCGACTTCCGATGGTGTTGTTCGTTGACCACATTGACTACTCCGCACCGAGCGCATCCAAGGTGCTGGACGACGGCGAGGCCCCGGACAGCAACGAGCCAGAGATGGGAAGACGCGGGAGTAGAGTCACAGACGGAGACGTGTACGAGGGTTAACTGGTTCTGGTGCGGTGTGGTTCGGTAGTCGGTGGAGAAGAACAGGAGGTGTGGAGGGGTGGAGGCGGGAGTAGGTGGTCCTGGCGGCGCTGGAGGAAGAAGACGAGAGATTGAAGATGGATGCCGGTCGTTGGATGTAAATCCAACGACTAATGATGTCAGAATCATTTGTTGACTAAGTTGACAACGACTTGCATTGGCTTCAACCTATGGGCCCACATTTCAGCCTCCAAAAATGTGGCACGTATTCAACCCATTTTTCAGAATTTACAAGTCTTTTTTTGCGGGATAGAATTTACAGTCCATTTGATCTTTTTTTTGAATTACAGTCCATTAGCTGGGCTGGGTGAACAAATAATGTAGCGTCCATGCGGCCCATTTATGTTTTTCCTAAAAAATTACAGCCCATTTGCACTTTCTCGAAATACACGATTTTGCTGGGCTTATTATAATTATAATGTTGGGGTGGGCGCAGCAATGTTATCAAAAAATAAACAGGGGCTGAGCATTTTGTTATATATATATATATTTAAATAATAAGTGATTTATTATTACATTGGTCCTTAAATCTTACCAAGCTTTTGTACACAATCACCAGAATTTTCGTTGCCAAAAAAATCCAGGATTTTATTGTTAAGAAATTATTTTTATAAGTTAATAAGATGTGGGATACTGTTTTCTTACATATGTAAGTATCTGTTAAATATATGATGACAATAAAAATAATATATAATAACACATAAAATAATTTAAATATATATAATATAGTTAGAAGGGAAACAAGTTGGACCAGACGTTCCTATTCTTATATAGAAAAACAGAACAGACCTCTGCGTTTTCTTCAAAAATATACATAAATTGGGTTGCCGATGTTTCAGGAAAAATAAAACCTCGGATGGGAGGTCCATAGGTCGGTCGATACATGACGGCCCTCAAGAAAATACAAACAGGCCTATGGACCTCCAATCTGAGGTCGTGGGCTGCGCATGTTAAAAAAGAAAGCCTAGACGGGGCAGCCCAAAACCCAGCTGATACTTGCTATCCCAGTGATAATAAATGATATCTGCCAGCTCCCCGGCTTCGTTATGAATTTATCTTCTATAGTAATTACGTTGAAGCACCTAAAATTGTAACTATGTTGACAAACCCGTGGGCCCCAACGTCGGTATAGCATTAGGAGGAAGTATTTTTTTCGATGAGGCACTTGCTTGTGTACGGCCATAGACCTGGTGGGTCCTGGTTGTCCGCCTCTCCATGTACAGTCCTCTCCAGATTCCTCTCGTTTGTTCAGCATGTTCACAACGGTAGACAACGGTGTCGTGGTGGGCGCACAAAGGCATAGGAGAAGATCCGACCACCTGAGGAAGTTCCTTATTAGTAACGAAACAACTGAATTAGCCTAGTGGCCGAGCGACACTACCCAACAGCTCTTCCGCCCAGGTTCGATTCCACCTGTGCAGAGAAAATATCTCCAAATTTTTTGCCTCTGCCTTTATTGACATGTGGGTCCCAATTGTAATCTACGCACACCACATCCAACACTTGCCAAAACTTCGTCCCTCGTTTTCTCTGTTTTTCGCACACTCGACATTGTGTGGGCATCTTGAAAATAGCATATATTTTTGACTGTGCATCATATGAAGATGTGCTATGCATGAATGTTGATCAGCGTGATGTTAACTGGCTGGTAGTTCCAGTTTCGACCATGAATAAAACTTCCAGCATGATGTTAACACTGTTTGAAAAGGTTGTGTTAACATAAATGCTCTGCCTCTGAAAGTTGCAGTTTCTTATCTGAAACTGAACTTGGAGTTTCTTATCTGAAATTGAAACTTGCAGTTTCTTCTCTGAGAATCACCTATTAGCGACCGAAAGGCAGGGGAACCTCTCCTCTCCATAATCTCCATTCCAAAACCACCGTTTCGCCTCTCCCTCTTCTCCATTTCAAAACCACCCCTATCCTCTCCATCATCTCCATTCCAAAACCACCATCTCGCCTCTCCCTCTTCTCTATTGCAAGACCACTGTCTCTCCTCCCATCTTCCAAAGCTAATACCGGACCACTCAGAAGGATATCTATGGAGGGGATGCAGCGGCGAATCAGGCAGATCACCGGCGGCGACCAGGCAAAGTTAGCCAGGTTGAAGGAGATCCTTACTTGGTTTGACAATGAGTGAGAGATTTCGAGGACGGTGAGGGCCATGTGGCAATGTATGCGAAAGAGCGAGATGACGACGATGAGGGCGGCGATGTACTCCTCGGCGGTAGTCACGCCGTAGTCCTTCGAGTTCATCGAGTATCTCCTCTGGGCGATGGAGCAGATAGATTCGCCCGAGGCAAAAGTCAGGCGGAGGTGGTGGGCGTACAGGTCAAAGGTCAAGCACCCAGAGGATAACGAATCGATCGAGTACGGTGTGCCGTTCGTGAGGGTGTAGAGCCAACCGGAGCCATAGGAGTATTCGTTCTCCTACCACAAGAGGAGGCCGGATGGCGCGACATCGCTTCCCTGCCGTTCTCCACGATTACCTCGACGATCGCCTCGTTTCAACAGCATCGGTAGGGTTTAAGGTAAGCTTTGCACTAACCTAATCTTCCATCTGCTCATGCTTACAATCAGTGTGACAACTAATAAAAATCATTCTTACAATCAGTCTCCAAGTGCTACGCCAATCACCCTAAAATAGCTCTAGACCTTTGGGTCAAAGCTGTGACACTGTGTACAAATGAAGAAAAATAGATTGGTGCTTCTTTCAGAAAAGAGTACATCCCTAGAAAACCGCCAATATAAGCTACTAGTATTTTTTTAAGTCTAAGCTACTAGTATTTGGTTAGAGGATTTGCTGCCGAGAAAGATCCGTACACAGTGAGCGCCACACATCCCACTGATGGTGGTGGATGCCAATGCTTAGATGGAGCAGGGTTGGTGTTGGTAATTTTTACTTGGCACCTCGCACTCTGCATATATGCCGGTTCCATCCATACATTTGTGCAGTTCCACCAAAATGCAGCTGAATAACCCTGTTTACACAGATAATGAAAAGGCGTGATTACATTATATTGGCACTAGTTGATGAAACATACACTAATAAATTGAAGAAAATATTACATCATACTGGAAATCGACCCAAGTCTCCCCGATACACCTTCTGCCAGTGATGAACATCAGTGTACAGCGGTAGTACAAGGAGGAGCCTTGAGACATTCAAATCTCTATTTTTGTGCAGATCAACTAAAATTAAGCACCCTAGTTTGTAGAAACGCTTAAACATTAACAATGGGACTAGTTGATGAAACATACATTAACAAAGAGAAGTACTTTCTTTATCTACAATGGAAATGAAATGATAGAGAGGACACTCGCTCTATCTTAACTGTATTATTACTTCATTTTATCAGTGACACTAGGGTCGAGCAGGTGGCAAACGAGGTGTACCATGCATCGCAAGGATGAAGGCTGGGGGTGCTTAGACTGGGATGCTGAAGCTGGCTCTTTCAGTCCCTATCTTCCCCCTGATGTTTCTGTGGTAGCATTTGGGTTGTAATCCAAACTTGGTTGAGCTGGTGCTGCGTCGCCCTACCTACCTAGCTTATGTGGCGAACTTGTCTCCTGCTAGTACTCAGTCCGTTCTAGTAGTAGTTGCATAACTGCCCGTTTACACTGAGATGTTGTCGGATAATGGTTCTCTATGGTTGGGTTTCTTTAGTGAAATCGGAGGGAACCCCCTCTTTCGATATATAAAAAACAGTGGCACTAGCGGTGCCAAAAAATTGCCTCAAAATAATAGTGCCACTAGATTAAGGTGCAAAATAATGGCAGTGCCAAAACAGTAGCACAAGAGCAGGATCAACATGCAGGATCTTTGGCAAACGGTCAGACCAAAAAGGAACATACCTTGTGATGGGAACCATATCTGCAGTCAACGCCATCGAAGAAGGGATGACACCAGTCACCAACATGGATGATTCAATTCATGGGACCTTCTGGCGCAGTTCAACTAAAATGAAGCAATGTCCCATGAGCTAGCAACTTCTTCTTCTTTTAAGAAAAGGGCTCCAGCCCAGGTTCCATTTCCATCAGAAAACGAAACCCATAGAGATTCTTCTTCATTAGTTGCAATAAAATTGAGCAACATCAAGGTTGGTCATGAAGCTCCTAGAGAGTAGGCGGACCAGGACAGTTTCATCTCTAACGAAAAGAAGCAACTTATCTTAATGGGAAATTTAGCAGGACATGAAAAAAAGTGCCATTGATTCATATTACTGGAGGCATTACATTGAAAACAACATTGGTTTAACGTGTCCTTACACTATTGGAATCAGCTTCTTTGCCGTCCGCCATGGCGGATGGCAAACTTCTTTGCCGTCCGCCAGCAGACGACAAAATGTCCGGATGAACATGTGCCAGCAAAGGCGTTCTTTGTCGTCCGCTTCCTGGAAACGGGTGACAAAGGATTATGCCGTCCGCCGTGGATGGCCAGCAGATAGCAAAGATCATGGACGGCAGTGAGGTGGGGTGAGAGCCATTAGGGGTTAACGGCATGCTTTGCCATCAGCTAGCGGACGACAAAGAGGCTAAGGTCTTTGTCGTCCGCTGGCAGACGGCAAAGTGCTCAAACATGCCAGTCCCAGGAATCACAGGTAGCTACCACGTGGCATGTTTGCCGTCAGCTAGCTGACGGCAAAGAGCCTGTACATCCCTGTTTTTAATTTAATTCATTCAATTTGACAGCAATTCACAGATATACACAGATATACATATATACACAACAAGCATATCCAACACACTAGTTTCATCATATATACATACATAACCAACACATATATAGTTCCATCCTTACATATTACAAAAGTTTCACATTGTTCATCCAACACTGTTATCCATCCATCCATATAACAAGTTCCAACCATGCAAGTTCATACAAAATAAAGGACAAATGGAAAAGAAGCACTCCATCCGTGCAAGCTTCCGTGAATTAAATCAAATCTACAAAATGATAAACAAGATGTTAGAAGAAGAAGAATAAAATGAAGAAGAAGAAGACTATAAGAAGTAAGCATAAGTAAAATGTAGCTAACCTAGAAGAAAATGAAGAAGAAGAAGACTAGAAGAAGAATAAGAAGAAGAAGAAGACTATAAGCTTATTATGTAAACTTGGTCATTTTGTGCTAACATAAGTAATTTTGGAGCTAACCTATAGGAAGCTAAGCATAGTAGAGATAACTTAGCATATTAGAGCTAACATAGGTAACTAAGCATATTAGAGCTAACTTAGAGCTAACTTATGTCATTTCGGAGGAAACAAAGCTAAGTATATATAGATCATTTTGGAGATCAAACATACCTGACATAGTTCAGCTCTCATTGTTCTTCTCGTTCTCCTTCCTCAGCCTGATGCGCCAAGAGCGGCGAGGTAGTGGAGGCAGTGGGATGTAGTCTTCTACCACAATTGGCGTGGTCATGTCGCCCAGCTGTGGGATCGCCGGCACCACCACTAGTGCGTGGTCATTGTCAGGCACCACCACCATCGCGAGGCCATCTTCAGGCAGGACAGGCACGACCATCGCTAGGTCATCCTCAGCCACCACCATCTCTTGCCCATGGTCAGCCACCACCATCTCTTGCCCTTGGTCAGCCACCACCATCGCTAGGTCATCCTCAGCCTAATGCCCACTCTGCTCCTATTCCTCCCCACTCCAGTCCGGATCATCCTCCTTGTTGTCTTTGCTATAGCCAGAATCGCTGTTTCTTTTGCTACAGCCAGAATTGATGTTGCTTTTGTTACAGCCAGAATCACTGCTGCTTTGGCTGTAGCCAGTATTGCTGCTGCTGCTCCCATTGCCTGTCCAAATGCAACAATGACCGTTAACAATTGATGCGAGACAAAGCCAAATGTAGAGGAATAAGAAGAGGCAGAACGTACTGGCATCAACATCGTCAGCGTAGCGCATGCGACACATAGTCGCGTTGAACACCTTCACGATGAGTATGGTGGCGTCGTCGTCGTACCTGAAGAGAAGGAAGTACCCCTGCCGCAGGTCGTAGGCACGGTACATGTGGCCCTCCTTGATCACCAACTCCACATCCCACAGCCTGCGAAACCCGCTGCCGGCCTGTCGCAGCTTCACATTATTTGGCGGATCTTCACCCAGCATGTTCGTAAAAGTGTCAGGCAGCCTCTGCAGTTTGGGACAATGAGTGATGTAGAAAAACAACAGAGTTATCACAATGAGATGGGTGAAGGGGAGATCTCTCCTTTTATATACCTGCCTCGTGGATGACACTGAAGTCCCAAGTATGATACTGAAGAACTCGAAAGCATCCAACTCGTACTCCGGTGTGGCAGAGCGGAGTCTGTGGTGGCGGCTTCCCCCCATCTCTGATAAGCAGCAGAAGAGACCAATTAGTACCCTTACAACATTATCATACAACATTATAACATAAGAAAATTTGAGCAGAAGATAATAAACTACACCAAGTTATCATTTCTCATTCAAAAAACAATGCACTTGTGGACATATGATGGCTCTAGTTGAATTTATTGTAGCACTAGTCGTCAAAAATGTTGACTTTAGTTGAATTTCATATAATAACTATTTTAACTTCTTTTAGTCAGCAAACTAGGCAACTAGCTAGCAGTATAAAAACATTCAACTAAAGACAAGAAAGAAACTGCAAAACGTGGTGGAACCCTAAATAAGAAAGTATCAAAATGTGTCTTCTTCTTCTTCTTCCCATCTTCTTCTATTTTCCTCTTTTTCCTTTTCTTCTTCTTCCTCCTTTTCCTTTTCTTCTTCTTCCTCTTCTTCCTTTTCGTCTTCGTCTTCTTCTTCTTCTTCTTCTTCTTATTCTTCTTCTTCTTCTTCTTCTTCTTCTTCTTCTTCTTCTTCTTCTTCTTCTTCTTCTTCTTCTTCTTCTTCTTCGTCTTCTTCTTATTTTTCTTATTCTTTTTCTCCTCCTCTACTTCTTCTTCCTTTCCCTTTCCCTCTTCTTCTTCTCCCCCTCCTCTTTTCTTCTTCTTCTTCTTCTTCTTCTTCTTCTTCTTCTTCTTCTTCTTCTTCTTCTTCTTCTTCTTCTTCTTCTTCTTCTTCTTCTTCTTCTTCTTTCTTCTCCTCCTCCTCTTCTTCTTTTTCTTATTCTTGTTCTTATTTTTTCTTCTTTTCCTTTTTCTTTTTCCTTTTTTTCCTTCTTCTTTTCTAATATGTAAACTATCTAAAACTATATCTAATATCTAAAAAAGAAAAGAAAAAAAAAAGAAAAGGGGGGTGTGGAAGTGGAAGAGCGGGCTCACCGTGGGGAGTTGGAAGAGGTTGGCCGGCGACAGGGAGTGGCGGCGACGGGGCGGGAGGGCGGCGGCGACGGGCGGGAGGGGCAGCGACGGGCGGTGATGGGGTGGCAGGACGATGAGGAGGGGCGGCGATGGGCGGGAGGGGGCAGCAGGATGGCGACGAGGCGGCAGGACGGCAGGGATGGGCGGCGACGGGGCGGTAGGACAGCGTGGATGGGCGGCGACGGGTGGGAGGGGGCGGCGATGGGGCGGCAGGACGGCGGGGAGGGGCGGCGATGGGCACAGGGGACGGGGCGGCGGCGGACTGGTGGGTGAGAGAGAGAGAGAGAGCAGGCATTCACGGCGGGGGGAGGTTAGTGATTCAACGCCGTGCCCGGGTGGGCCCCCTACCCTCTTTGCCGTCAGCCTAGCGGACGACAAAGAATTGTTTGTCGTCTGCCAGCGGACGGCAAAGAGTTGACCTAGCCACAGCCTTGCGTCTGTGGGCCCAAAAAGTTCTTTGCCATCGGCCAACTGACGACATAGAACTATTTGCCATCCGCGAGCTAACGGCAAAGTACTGGCTAATGGCAAAATAACATGTGCCATCAGCTATTTCTTTGTCGTCTGCTTTGGAGAACTGACGGCAAAGAAGCTCTTTGCCGTCAGCTAGCGAACGACAAAGAAGTGGATTCCAGTAGTGTTACTTTTAACAGTTCGACTGCTACATTTTACCAGTGGCATTACATAAGAGCGGCTCGGGGCAACAAACATCAGAAGAGGATATCTGGGTTGGTCCCATTTTTGTTCGGTATATAGCCACATTATACTATGTGAGGCTAGCAAATCTAGTGCTGGACTTACTCTATTGACTTGTCCCCTAGTCCTCACTTTCTTTCCTTTTTCAACCAATAGATCGGGTTTATATTGAGTTTGTACTGCGTTCCCTTCATTTCCCTATTAGACCTAAAGACCAGTTGGATAGCCAGTCTCTGCTACTTTTTGCCCCCATTATTTCCTCTTTCGACCAAGTCCTAGATTCAGGTAACAAATCTTCCCCACCCCACCCCCTTTCTTCTTTGTTTGAACCAAGTACTACTAGATTCAAGTGCATTAACTAGTTTTACCTCTTAACAGTAAAAAATTAGGTGGTTTTCGAACAGCCGATCGATCCTATCTACATGAGGGGGCTGAGAAATAGTAAAAGATAGAAATGCAGCGACGTCAGGAGCTCGGGAAGCAGAGCAAGGCTGGTTTCGAAGGAAGTTATACCTGAGGGTCGCCGAGATGTCGCTAGGTGGGCGGCGGGAGGCCGGATCTGCCCACACTACGACAAACAAGGAAGAAGGGGTGGGAGGCCCTCCCTTGCCAGCGATGCTTGGGAGAGAACGGAAATGCACGCTGATCGGGACACGCCGGCAGTGGGTAAGTGCCATCGCCGAGGACAACCGCGTGAACATTGCACCTTCTCACCTTCCCCGGCGGAAAGGATCTGGCTGGATCTGTGACCGGCGGTGAGTAGAGAGAGAGTGTGTGGCCACCGCTATTGTGTTTAGATCTGGAGAGGACGAGACAGTGTGAAGAGAGCAACACTAGCAAGCAAGCGCGGATGCTCCTGCCTATATAGTGGAGTACTAGTTTTATTTTGTCTACCGGCCGGAGCCGGCTTGACCTCGGCAATGACTGTCGAGAAGTCTTCATGCACGTGCCCCGGAGGCACGGTTGTCGTCATTTTGATCTGAAGCACCGTAGTATAACATATAACACGAAAAAATGCCACATGACAAGAAATCGTAACCTCACTGCCCAAAGGAGACAAGATGAATCCCCACGGACAAACTAGATGAGGATCAAAGCTCAAATTAAAGATAAACTCGTAGATAAGGGGTCCGTCGATAGATGTCCTAATTAACATAGCCCGCTTGACCTAGATGGCAGCCGAGTAGTCTTCGTGCATGTGCCCCCAATGACTAGCCCAACTCAGTTGTCGTTGTTTAACCCTCACAGTGATCCGAAGCACATGACACCTAATTTTGCGAGATGACAAGAATTCTTTTTTTAGATTTCTCACAAGAACTACAGCCATGTACAACACAACCTACAAATATGTAGATGATAGCCAATCCAGGCGTGTCTGCTGGAGTCTGGTCACATGCATGGACGAACTGATCTTCTGTGTCTTGCAGGGATCGTCCAGGTACCAACATATGTACTACTTCTATTAACTCACCCGACTTGTGGGGCCGGGAAGTGTGCCTATGGTTGGTTCTCAATTGCAGTCCCACATGTGTGTGCAAATGCAATATGACGCACGTTCCATTCGAAGAGTGGCGTGACAGACCGACCGACCATCTGGGGTGCAACGCGAACGCGACGGGTGTGATGTATACTCCGTACATGTGTACCACCGTTTTCTTGAGGCTTTGCTCCATGGCGCAATCCATGGATACAAAATTAGTATAATGTACTACTCCCTCTGTTCCTAAATATTTGTCTTTCTATATATTTTAACAAGTGACTACATACAGAGCAAAATGAGTGAATCTACACTCTAAAATATGTCCACATACATCCGTGTGTGGTAGTCCATTTGAAATGTCTAGAAAGAAAAATATTTAGGAACGGAGGGAGTATTTAAAAGTCAAGGGCGGGGCTTTTCCTACGCGGTAGGCGGGGTAGTTCCACCTAGTCGGTTCGACAGAGACGCGAGAAGATGAGGGAGTAGGCTGCTGCAAACGTAGGGCTGTGTGATTTGATAGTGAATTACTGCTGGACAGGTGGGGCCCAGTGATTTGACATGTCATTATCATTTTAACTGTGGCGCTACAACCGGCTTGAGTCTCCTGATTCCTGACCACCTCCATACAGGTGCCTCTCCCGATGCTCCACCATGTAGAGGCTGGCTCTTGCTTGAGAGCCCACTGCTCCACTGTTTCCTTGCCTCTTTCCCCCAGATATGCAAAAATGCTATGTAAAGCAGGCTTATAGCCCACTATTGTACCTGATCCTACAGGTGCTAAGCCTGCCACATAGGCATAAAGTCTGATGTGGCAAGTTAATTAAGAAGAGACAGGCTAGTTTGGTAACCCCTGGAAGAAACGGGATAAGTGCGTGTACCTAGATGAAGCAAACTTAGCAACAAAAAACTAAGCACCTAAGCATTGGGGACTTGAGTTGCTAAGCCATTTAATGCCCATAGCACCTCATCTAAGCACCATTTCATTGGAAGAGCTCACTCAGCAAATTCAATAAATACTACGAAGAAAGAGATAGAGAGAAGTAAACAAAAAAATACTCTTATAGCCAACCTTATAGCTAACCTTGTTGTATGAGTGACTAAGTGATGACTATGTATGACATGCCAACATCAGATAGCCTAACGCACTGTGTTAAATCTCCAAGGGCGCGGCCGCGCGAGCGAGGTGACGGTCGTGGTAGGCGCGACCATGATACGGGCTGCTGGCAGCCCTTGGATCTGAGATCAAACGGTCGCATGCTAAGTTGCTGAAAATTTGCAGAATAACCCTCCAGGATAGGATATTCACCCATAGGTCTAGAATCACGCCATGCAACCATTCGATCTCAGATCCAAGGACTCTCGGAAGCCCATATCATGGGAGAATGGAAAGCTTTGTATCACCTGTAATTTTCCCGACACTTGACATGACATCGAAAGCCATTTAATTGGGTGTCGAGTAGACATGACATCTAATTGAGCCCCCATAGTACTGTGCATGAATACATTTATCCACCAGGCAAGCCACTACCCTGCCATTCGCACACGCCCCCCCCCCCACTCGACATTTTTACAATCGATAAACCGCTCCTAGTCGTCCCGTCCTTTCACATTACGGCAGTTCCACTAATCCTAACCCTCCTCCCAAATCCATGGTGCCCAAATCTCCATGATCGGCGGTGAGTACAAGGTTAGAACCATCACCAGTGATGAGTTCGACGTCATCTATACCCGTTCTTCTGCAACGGTGAAAGAATGCCTTTCTCGCTTCAAATGCATGTTCGAAAACTCAAATGATGAGTGGGTCGCTGGGCTAGATGTTGAGTACACCACAGTCCTAGGAAGCGAGAAGAATCTAAAGGAGGCAGAGAAGAAGAAGCCCGCCATGATCCAGGTTTGCGTGCATGACTTATGCTTGGTCTACCACATATGCCATGTCGATGTTGAGTGCCAGGATTTTAAGAATTTCCTCAAGGACGGCTGAGTCAAATTCATTACTGTAGACTTTAGGAATGACAAGGAAATCCTGGGTCGGATAGGCCTCGTTGTAGGCGACCCCTTCGACCTCCAGAAGAAAGGGCTGGTGCCCTCCCGTGATCAGCCTTCAATGATGACCCTGGCAGGAGCCATGGTTCATCCTTCGTACGTTACACTGAAGAAACCTCCGTTCAAGTTTCATCATGCATGGGAGTGGAATGTACTAGATATAGACCACATCCACTATGCTGCAATGGATGGCTACCTTTGTTTCAATATCTACAAGGGTTGGATGAAGAGCAAGAGCCAAGTGTGCAGTTCAAGCAAAGAAGTATCGGCCAAGAGGAAGAGGGACAAGGACAAAGTCGAGGACGTGGATGAGGAGTCCGAGTAAGGTGGCAGTGTCGTTGCTCATGGTGGTTCTAATGCAGTGTCTACCTGATTAGTTGCTTAGTTTAATTTCAGGTGTGCTTAGTTTTATTTGAGGGGTGTGTTGTGCTGAGCCCCCAACAGAACTATGTTATGTTTCTTCTCATTATATTTTGTACATTTCATCTTTTAGTTGGTATAGTACTACCACTCATTTCTTCACATTATATACGTACAATATATATGGCCAATATCATATAGCTAGTAGTTTAGTTGTCAAAGAATTTTAGGGTGCTTAGTTTTGTCAAAGAATTCCAGGGTGCTTAGTTTTATTTGAGGGGTGTGTTGTGCTGGAGACCATTAACTTATCATTGTGAGAATCGGCTTATTTTTGTCATGTAAGATGGTCAACGGGTTTGACGTGAAAATTACCATGTCTAATGGCATTTCTAATATACGCTGCCTCCCCCCAAATTTTCTTTACAGAGGCCACATAGAACTATATGAGTGCCCTGTTAAATTTTGGAATTATTCCGGGTTCGTTTGGCCTTTTTTATACATTAATTGAGTTTCTGGTCATTTGATGTGCATAATTCAAATTTGAAGTAGAAGCACATGCTCCCGTGCACCAAAGTTGATTGAAAAATCATGTGTGTGTCCTCGGGTGAATTTCTAGGTCACATGCAAGAAATGGGAATGAAATTCAAACATCTGGGCATCGTGGTTTGGCCGAGAACATTGAGAAGCTTGGTTTTAAAATTCTTGTAAATCCAAAACATGTCTGAAAATCATGAAACTTGGCATGGTGTCATGTCATGGTACTACCATGCTGTGGTAAACAAATTGCAGAATAGGAACAAGTTTTGGTATAAGTTTCTTGCAAATCGGAGCTTCTCTCAAGAAGGCTCGTGGTTCTGAGAGGGAACGTGTCACATTTTGTGCATAATTCAAATTTTAAATACAAGCACATGATCCAGTGCACCAAAGCTGGTTGAAAAATCACATGTGTGTCCTCGAGAAAATTTCTAGGTCCCATGCCAGAAATGGGAATGAAATTCAAACATCTGGGCGTCATGGCTCGGCTGGAAACATTGAGAAACTTGGTTTTTTAATTCCTGTAAATCTGAAACACGCATGAAAATCATGAAACTTGGCTTGGTGTCATGACATGTCACCAACATGCTGTGGTAATTTTGCTATCCTATTTGCGAAGGCGCACACATTAACAATCAACAAAGTCATTTTGGAACAAGTGCTGTCACGTTATAATCGGAAACACAAGTATTATTGAAACCATGGGCGTTCTATTTACCATTTATGTTGCGCCACGCGTCCCCTTTTTTATTATCTAGGAGGCGCCGTGCAGGGTAGCTATTTGAGTACGGGAGGCGTGCGAGCCCTTTGACCTCCATCTGCCGTCCACCTCTCTCCCAAGGTCTCCATTAATGGCGCCCGAGCCTCTGTTTAATGGTGTGGCAATGTCTCACTCGACTGAGATTTAGGAGAGAGAAAAGAAAATCTGAAAATAAAATTTTGCATGGATCTTGATGTAAGATCCGACGAACCTATATAGAATCTACTGCGACTTATAACAAGACTGATGAATATATATAAGGATGATGAGAGTGGATAATAATTGTCTTACATAATTAGGAAGATAATTAAAAAAGCCACATGCGGCTACGCCCGAAATACACAAGGGCAAAAGAAGAAGGAAGACGCATACAACGATCTGGCTCGCTGATCTCTACTTTATGCGCTGCAGGTCACGGAGACTAGTTCTCGCGGCGGGCGATGATCTCTTTCATTAGTTTCATGTCCTTAATATGCTGCTTGGCAGCATCCATGGATTCCTCCACCAGCCTGTTGCGCTCGATGCGAAGCATGGCATTCTCATCCATAAGTTTCTTGATGATGACGCCCATCCTCTGCAACAAGGCAGCGGTCTCCTCTTCCTGCATTGCCCTTCCAGCGATCTTCGCCCTCAGTAGGTCGCGCTCGCCCCAGCGCTTCGCATTGCCCTCCCCTAGTTGCCGGATGACGCCAGTAGCCTCGTCCTGCATCCTCGCCCATCCGGAGATCTGATCCATCTGGCTATAGACTATCGCATGCATGCGGCTATAAGAGTCCTCACCTGCCCGCGAGAAATTTTCCCAGGCTGACGCGGCGTAGCGGGACCTCCCTCCTGCTTTAGCGGCGCGGCGGGACATCTCTGCTGCTTCCGTGGCGTGGCCGGACCAGTCTTCTACATCGACGGAGCGGCGGGACCTCCATGCTGCTTCGGCGGCGCGGCAGGACCTCTGTGCTACTACTGCTGCGCGGCTGGACATGTCGGCTGCTTTCGCGGCGAGGCGAGACATCTCTCGTGCTTCCTCTTCTATGCTCACCTCTCCCTGGTGGAAATCTCTCGACCCAGAACTCACGCTGGCTATGGCTTGATTGACTTGATTGTTTTTCATAGATGAGGAGTTGAGGAGGAATGTGTAGTCATCTTAGCATAGTAGTATTTATAACCGAGTACTACTAATACACTCCTAAGTGGGAAACCGTTTAGGTTGTGATCGGTGTGAACAGGTTTGCAATTAAATATAGCATGGTAGTAGTAATTTGGAATGTGACGAGTCGCGCTCAAAATTTATTGACGGTTCTAGTTTTGAAGTGTGGCACTATTCTCGGATGGCGTAACGTCGGCACGTTTTCTCGGCCGTGGTGTAGCATATGCCATGGTACTAGTTCTTTTTCTACTACTGTGTACGTGCAAAAACTGGCACCGTCGGATACATATCTTATGCTTGACCTTCATAGACTAGTCTTTTTTTCAGACGCATTACACCTATCTCTCGGGACTTCTCGCACACACCATCACTGCTCCCTAGGTCGATGCCACCCACATACAGTTGTACTCTGAGAAGAGGTGCACGCATGCACTCGTCCTCTCTCACACACGCATCTGTAGCTACGAATTGTAGTGTTTTCAACCATCCGATTGGCTCTATCATAGGTTTCATGTTGCTCCTTGGCCTTGAGATTGACAAGTTTAAAATGCGGAGGCTAAGATTGAGGCGCGAGGTTTTGGTTAATGTGCGGGCCGCACATGGCACCAACATGACACAAGCTTCGTCTGCCTGGTGCGCATGTAGTCGGGTGAGTTGTCCAAGTATAGACATAAACAGGCCATCATTGGTATCCGTGCCTCGACTTTGGCTGGTCATAGTGGAGAGTAGCATAGACTAGTTACTAGTCTATGTTACTAGTACCTTCATAGTGGGTAGTGTCATATAGTATATGCATAATTTGGTGACGAGCGCTCTCTATATGTACCACCTTTTTTCTTTAATTACATCTTGTTAGTTTTGCTCCATGGCGCAATCCATCGATACTACTACTGTACAAATGTATACATTTTTTAAAAGGCTAGAGGGCAGGGCAGTCTAGCTTGGTCCTTTTCACGAGAGGCAAGGGCCTTTGTGATTTTATGGCTCATTGCTGCTGGAAGGCGGGGCCTTGTGATTTTACTGCTCGTATAAATGTGTCGACGACCTGAGGAGGAGCAAAGAACCGTGCGGTATACTCAGTTTTCCACTGGAGTATGATGGAGGAGCACAAAACACGGCAGCCCAGTACCATATCCTCTACTCTCTACTCTTATTATATATTACTAGCAAGAGGCATTGTTCTATTGGCGATAAAGAATGATCTAATTTTCTAGTCATCTCATTTTTAGCATTGTTCTATTCATGCCTCGCAAAAGTTGACACGTGCGGCCAAACACCCAAAGCAAAATAAGAAACACAGGAGCAAAAGAAGAAGGAGGATTATCACCCCCAAAAAAGAAGGAAGACGCACACACAAGTCTGGGGCACTGCTCTCACTACATGAAGGGTTGCTGGCTACGAAGTCGTAACTGCTTCTTCATCGCCTCCACGACCTCCATCTCCTTGCGTGTCTCCTCCGCCATCTTCATCATTGTGTCCAGGACGCGGGATTTCTTGACGCGAGCCTTCATCATCTGTTCCACGGCCGCATTACGTACCTTGACAGCAGCGGGGTGCTCAATGCGGAGCTTCGCCAACTCCTCCTTTTGTTCCATGATGAGGGCCTGCAACATCTTCATCGAGGAACTACTATTCTCATGCAGCTTCTTCCAACCGGCGTTCTCCTCCTTCAGCAGGTCGAGCTCGTGGCAGAGCTTCGCCTTGTCCTCCTGAAGTTGTAGGATTTCGCCGGTCACCTTCTTCTCTGAGGCAATGCTCTTCTTCAGCAGCATCACCAAGCTGGCGGTCAAACCCCCCTGCTCATTGAGCTTAGCGGGCATGTCATCGAGGCTGTCCCTCAGCAGCTCCACCAAGCCATGGATGAACTCCTTCTGCTTATTGAGGTGCTTATTGAGCTGATCGGGCATGCCGTCGAGGGATAACGACTCCAGCACCGCATGTTCGCCTCCGCGTCTAGGGCGCTCCTGGGAACCATCGCCTGCCCATGAGAGATCTTTCGAGGTCTTTGTGTGGCGGCGAGCCCTCTCTTTTTTCTGCAGCCTTGGTTGCCGCTCCCTTGTTATGAGTAGTTCTTGACCTAGAGCTCTGCACACCGGCCATGGCAAGGACGAACGAAGAAGGAGGACTTATGAGGAGGGAGGTCGAGTAATTTTCGGTTAGGTAGTTCCCCTTTTATAACCTAAGTACTAGCACTAGTACTAAAACCCGCATAGTGGGAACACATTCAGGTTTGGTAAGTACTGGTAGGTGTGAGCAGGCTTGCACTTAATTGTAGCACTAGTACTTTCGAATGTGATGGGAACACGGTAAATATTAATTGATGGTTTTTGGTTTCGAGGCCGAAACGGCTCCCAATGAGTTTAGTGGAACATAAATTTCAAGTAGGCTACACTGCTCAGATGCGTAAATATCATGTTACTGTCAAAAATTGGCACAAAATACGAAGGAGACCAATGGAAGTACTACTAGCAACCCATGATTTAACTACTCGCATGCGCGTAGTACTACACGCATGTCTTTCTTCCTCCCTCACGTCCACTCAATTTGCATGCGCTGTATTAATTGACCATCAATGAAGTGAAGGACTTTACACGCGTCAAATTATCACATGGGGTGGATCTTGGTACAAAATTGCATCTGCCCGTGTACTCGCGTGTGCGTGCGAGGGAATGAGTGCGTGCGTGGCGTGCGTGCACATCTTCGCTTCATGCATGTACCGCCAGTGCGGCTCAGGGAGGACGAGTACATTCTTCTGGAACCAGCAGCACGTCAGTGTGATCAATCCACACAAGGATGTCGTGAAAACGCCTCCACATGTGCCACGTGGCTTCATGAACTGTAAGAGAGACACTGTGTAGCGTGCCATTGTGTTTTGCACATACTCGAACTACTAGTAAGGTACATGTGCATTGCACGCATCCGATTTTGCAACCAAATTATGAATAAATACCACACTATAGCATGTAAGCTCTGAGTCATATATGCCCGATGTAGACCTTCGTTTAATTCTTATAGTTCATCTCATTCAAAATCAATTAGTTTTTATACAAAAACCTAGGGCCTCTTTGATTCGTAGGATTTCCAAAATGCGGGAATAGGAAGAACATGGGATTAGAGTGGAATGTCATCTTGAATCCTACAGGATGGTACGAGTGTTTGATTGTGCATAGAAAAACGCGGAATTCTTTCAAAGAGGTTTGAGTGGATGGGATGTTTCCTATGAAATCTAGTGCTAATGAATCATATGGAAAAATTCCTATGGTTTACAATCCTACGAATCAAATAACCAAGATAGGAAAAATTCCTAAGGATTAGAATCCTCCAAAATTCCTTCGAGAATCCTTTGAATCAAAGAAGCCCTTATTCTATTTTATGATTCATGGAATTGTGCGTTGTAAAGCATAAAGTAAAAACAAATAATGGCAATTCAACTAGAAAAAAAGTTTGGGCAGTTATGATACGGAAGATTCTAGAACAAAGGAGAACCACTGTTGTTTTTGATATTTGTGCATTATGCTTAAGTTCAACCATGGAGTCTGCTAGATTGTACATGTGGCAAAATCGGGTGGGGGGCTAGAAGATGGTGCGAAGGGCCGAGTGGAGGGAGACTATGAAGGAGTGCACAACTGCGAGATCTATATTTAGAGAGAGGGGGCGAGAACGTGCGCTGTTACACCCAGTGGCGGAGCCATGAAAAATGTCCAATGAGCTAGGGGGCCAAGCATTGCTAGTCCTTTACGAGGAGGGCCAATTCATCAACTTAAACCATTTTTACTAGCAATTGTCTAATGATCACATTCATATTAGCCTCGATATATAGTGATGTTAGGGGGGGCAGGCCCCTTGCTGCCCCTGTCTTTGCCATTGTGCGCGCGTGTGAGAGATGAAGCGGAAGGCATGGATGATGAGAGGGGGCGTTGGATATATAATTAATGTGGGTGTATTAGCTATATATGCAATCCTATATAGAGAGGTATAGATTGATCGATTTGGACGTGGGAAAGAGGGTGAGACCTCACTAGATATATAGATTGATCGGTTTATGTGGAAAACTATGAAATACCTAGCTATACACACACACACACACACACATAGAGGAACATCGATCGCTACGCATGCACGTGAGAGATAAAGAATGCCCGGTATGATGGAGAGGGGGATGTGTGTGTGTGTGCCTTCATGGGAGACTGACCTGAAGAAAAAGATTGCATGTGTGCGACGGATAATGCCGACTAGTAGTGTGTGTGCATGCATGCACTAGAGAAAGTTGGTGGTACAATTATAAAGAGAAGACCAATGTGTGGGTGTAAAAGACTAGGTGAGGTCATAGTCAATGTAAAGTTGAATTCAAATATTTGAATAAGAGATCATGATGTTTGAAACCCATGCATGCATGAATATAACGGAGATCTGCGTGGTGTGGTTTGGAAACGAGCATGTTGTAATGTATACACATTGAACAAGGTCAGACTGGTTTGAATTTGAGATACCGATGGTAGACATCGTTTGGCCACATTGCATCCGTGCATGGACACACTATTCTAATTGGAGATGATGGGTGGCTTTCGCATCACATATCTATCTATACCCCTATATATATATTATATTTTTTATCTTTTACATAGTGTGCAGATAACTTTAACTTTGAAAGATGGTCATTGGATGAGGCCAATCCGATGGTGCAGAGCTGGCAAATTTGAGCACTACTGGCCGTTGGATATCATCTAGATTCCACCAGATTTTTCCACATGTACAATCTAGAAGTCTCTATGGTTGAACTTAAGCATAATGCACAAACCTCAAAACACAAGCACTTCTTCTTTGTTCTAGAATCTTTCGTATCAGAATTGCCCAAATGTTTTTCAACATGATTTGTTTTTACTTTATGCCTTACAATGCACAATTCCATGAATCTTAAAATAGATTAGCTTTCTTATAAAAACTAGATGATTTTGAATGAAATGAACTATAAGAATTAAACGAACATCTACATCATGCATATATGACTCAAAGCTTACATGTTATAATGTGGTATTTATTCATAATTTGGTTGCCAAATCTCATGCGTGCAATGCACGTGTACCTTACTAGTCTAAATGGTGTATGTGTGTGTTGTGCGTGTTAAACACATTGTACTAGTATATCATACTAGTCTAAATTGTCTTTTTTTCTTTTGGGTACACGTTAAGCTTGTTCTCCCGAAATTTCAAGCCGCGCCTTGTTATGCCGAAATTTCAAGCTAGTGTCTCTGCCTATCATGCTGCGAAACTCCCGCCTCTTCAACCCGTGCTTTGTTACCCCGAAATATTTAAGATAAATCTTTGTCTCGTTGTGCTCTGACAACTCCCTCCATCTCAACCTGTGCCTTGCTATTCCAAAATTACAACGCGCATGAAAACTCCCACCTCCTATGAAATCCCAACACGCGAAATTCCCGTGATGCCCCTGAACCGAAAGAACCACCTCAAATCGATGGGGGTACTTTCGTAACTTACCCCACATTTCGGACAAGCGCATCCCTAAGACATGGTTCCCCCACTCCCATCCCATCCGCCCACCCATTCATACACCGAGGCTGGCAAAACCCACGAAGCCCCACACCCTCCTCCGTCCGCCACCCAGCCGGAGTCTCTTCCCCGACGACATCGTCCATAGTAACACCTAGACGTCCCTCATCTACCGTACCAGATGAGGATCCGTCGTCGATCTGGTCGTCCCCCCGGTTCAGCCACCCCGTCCTCCACCTCCAAGGAGCTGCCCCGACATTCCCCTCGTCTTACGCGCCACCTCCATTCCCACACCGCCGTCTTCACCTGCACCACCGGAAGAGCATCATCATCACCGTTTCCTCGGATGAAGCTGCAGCCTAATCGGCGCCACCAAAGAGGTTGTGCACCAATCGCCGCATTTTCTTCTTGATTCGATCTCACGGTGCTGCCGGCGCTCAGTCCCGAGCCGACACGGCGCGACTCCATCCACGGTGGCGTCGCCGGCCACTTCCTCCACGGCGTCGCTCCCTCAGCGGCGAAATCCACATCAGTAGGAGCTGCTGCTGCATTAGCTCTCGCTCGCGCTGCTGCTCTGCTCTTGCTCTCGGTCCCCTGCCTGGTCTGCTCTTGCTCGCGCTGCTGCTCTCGCTCTTGCTCTTGCTTGTGATGCTGCTCTGATTTAGCTACACTTTAGTCGACTGAATTGACTTTTGGGTCAGTCGATTTTCAGGGGGTGGGGTGGGGGGCTCGCCGGAGTTAAGGAAGAACCAGCCGCACCTGGGAGGGGGCTCGCCGGAGAGGTACCCCACTATCTATCTTAGGGTTCAGGGTGGGGGCGGTGGTCGCCGGAGGTGGTGGGGCAGTGGCGTGGGGATCGCTGGAGAAAAAGCTCGGCACGGGGGGGGGGGCCTATAGGGATGGCCGGGGTGGCGGCGGACCGGCGGTGGGGAGTGTTTTCGGGGTGGGCGGGGCGGCGCACCACCGGCCGTGGGCGGCGGGGGCGGCTGTTTGGCTGATGCTGGCTGGCGGCTCAGGGGGGTGGAGGTTGAAGATGAACTGCAGGCCCTTGATTTCGTATCCAACGGCTGCAAAATCGACTGACCAAAGATGAAAAAGTCAGTCGACTGACGTGTAGCCTCACCTCTAGTGCATTCAGTTTTGACAGTAAAATTCAGTTTCGACAACAAAATTCAGTTTCCACAATTAAGTTCAATTTCAACAGTTAAATTCAGTTTCGACAGTTAAGTTCAGAGATGAGCGGCTGATGTATACATCTAGCACTTTGTGGTAATGTATTTTATGTCATCTATTGGAGATGCTATTAGAATTCCACTCAGGTTAACGTTGTCTCTCTTGTCCGGTTTCAGCCTCGGCGTCGTACAACTCACTGGAGCTGCTCCAATGACGAAACCCTCCATCACAGTAGATCAGTACCTCGGGCTCCATCTCCAAATGCTTAAGATCTTCTTCCCCTCCTCCGACAGCCAAGTCAGCCGGGGCATCCTCACCGGCCAACCTAATCACGTTGAGATCGACATGGCTTCACCAAAGAGGTTGTACACTTCTTGTGGTTTGACTTAATCTCACCATGCTTCTTTGCATCATGTGATCTTCCAATTCTTGTGAACCAAACACCCAGATTGGCAGAAATCCTGTGTTTTTAAATTCTCTGTTTTGCACGTGCATTCCTATCCTATTCATGTCTATTTCCTATCCCTGCATTGTTAGAATCCTCAAATTCAAACAAGCCCTTACACAATTACTTCACTTACAGATATGTGGCAAAGAAAACCTTGTGTGGTTTGTCCTTCTCCTGCCGTGTTGTGTTCCACCCCAACTCAGCTGCTCCAACAACGGAAGGGTTCACCACAGCAGGGATCCGCTCTCCGGACTGTCTTTCACCGCCTCAGATCTTCTTCCTCGCCGCCGGCAGCCATGACAACTGCATTACCATCATCAACTGAGCAGATGACCTTGAGGACTACACGGGTCCGCAAGAGAGGTCGAACTCTTCCGTGTCTGCTTACGTTATGCATTGCTTAATGATACGCCCATTTTGCAACATGCTTTTATATCAATATTTATTACATTATGGGATGTTATTACACATTATGTCACAATACTTATGCCTATTCTCTCTTATTTTACAAGGTTTACATAAAGAGGGAGAATGCCGGCAGCTGGGATTCTGGGCTGGAAAAGGAGCAAATTTTAGAGACCTATTCTGCACAGCTCCAAAAGTCCTGAAACTTCACGGAAGACATTTTCAGAATATATAAAAAATACTCAGCGGAAGAAGTTCACCAGGGGGGCTACACCCTGCCCACGAGGGTGGGGGCGCACCCTACCCCCTGGGCACGCCCCCTACCTCATGGGCCCCCTGGTGGCCCTCCGGTGGCCATTTCTGCTATATGAAGTCTTTCGATGGGAAAAAATCATAAGCCATTTCTTGGACGAAACTCCGCCGCCACGAGGCGGAACCTTGGTGGAACCAATCTAGGTCTCTGGTGGAGTTGTTCTGCCAGGGAAACTTCCCTCCAGGAGGGGGAAATCATCGACATCGTCGTCACCAACGCTCCTCTCACCGGGAGAGGGCAATCTCCATCAACATCTTCACCAGCACCATCTCCTCTCAAAACCCTAGTTCATCTCTTGTATCCAATTCTTGTCTCCAAGTCCGGGATTAGTACCTGTGGGTTGCTAGTAGTGTTAATTACTCCTTGTAGTTGATGCTAGTTGGTTTATTCGGTGGAAGATCATATGTTCAGATCCTATATGCATATTAATACCCCTCTGATTATGAACATGAATATGCTTTGTGAGTAGTTACTTTTGTTCCTGAGGACATGGGAGAAGTCTTGCTATTAGTAGTCATGTGAATTTGGTATTCGTTCGATATTTTGATCAGATGTATGTTGTCTCTCGTCTAGTGGTGTTATGTGAATGTCAACTACATAACACTTCACCATTATTTGGGCCTAGAGGAAGGCATTGGTAAGTAATAAGTAGATGATGGGTTGCTAGAGTGATAGACGCTTAAACCCTAGTTTATGCGTTGCTTCGTAAGGGGCTGATTTGGATCCATATGTTTCATGCTATGGTTAGGTTTACCTTAATACTTTTGTTGTAGTTGCGGATGCTTGCAATAGAGGTTAATCATAAGTGGGATGCTTGTCCAATTAAGGACAGTACCCAAGCACCGGTCCACCCACATATCAAATTATCAAAGTACCGAACGCGAATCATATGAGCGTGATGAAAACTAGCTTGACGATATTCCCATGTGTCCTCTGGAGCGCTTTTCTCTATATAAGAGTTTGTCTAGGCTTGTCCTTTGCTACAAAAAGGATTGGGCCACCTTGCTGCACTTTATTTACTTTTGTTACTTGTTACTCGTTACAAATTATCTTATAACAAAACTATCTGCTACCACTTATTTCAGTACTTGCAGAGAATATCTTGCTGGAAACCGCTTATCATTTCCTTCTGCTCCTCGTTGGGTTTGACACTCTTACTTATAGAAAGGACTACGATAGATCCCCTATACTTGTGGGTCATCAAGACTCTTTTCTGGCGCCGTTGCCGGGGAGTGAAGCGCCTTTGGTAGGTGGAATTTGGTAAGGAAAAATTTATATAGTGTGCTAAAATTTACTGTCACTTGTTACTATGGAAAGAATCCTCTGAGGGGCTTGTTCGGGGTATCTTCACCCCGACCAGTAGAGCAAAGAGTTGCTCCTCAACCTACTGAACCTACTGAAAATGAAAATTTCTGCTTTGAAATTCCTTTGGGTATGATAGAAAAACTGCTAGCTAATCCTTTTGTAGGAGATGGAACAAAGCATCCTGATGAGCACTTAATATATGTGCATGAGTTTGTGGATTATTTAAGCTTGCGGGTGTACCCGGAGATGTTGTTAAGAAGAAGGTCTTCCCTTTATCTTTGAAGGGAGATGCATTGACATAGTATAGGCTATGTGATGATATGGGGTCATGGAATTACAAACGATTGAAATTGGAGTTTCATCAGAAGTTTTATCCTATGCATCTTGTTCATCGTGATCGCAATTATATATATAATTTTTGGCCTCGCAAAGGAGAAAGCATCGCTCAAGCTTGGGGCAGGCTTAAAATTTATATTCATGCCCCAATCATGAGCTCTCAAGAGAAATGATTATTCAAAATTTATATGCTCGGCTTTCTGATAACAATCGCACCATGCTCGATACTTCTTGTGCCGGCTCTTTTATGATGAAGACTATTGAATTCAAATGGGATTTATTCGAAAGAATTAAATGCAACTCTGAAGATTGGGACCTCGACGAAGGTAAGGAGTCAGGTATGACACCTAAGTTTGATTGTGTTAAGTATTTTATGGATACCGATGTTTTCTATAAATTTAGCACTAAATATGGACTTGACATCTGAGATAGTAGCTTCTTTCTATGAATCTTTTGCTACTTATGTTGATCTCCCCAAGGGGAAGTGGTTTAAATATCATCCTCCCATAGAAGTAAAAGTAGTTGCACCTATTAAAGTTGAAGAAAAGACTATCACTTTTAATGATCCTATTGTTCCTACTGCTTATGTTGAGAAACCACCTTTCCCTGTTAGGATAAAGGATCATGTTAAAGCTTCAACTGTGGTTCTTAAAAGCAATATTAAAACATATACACCTCCTGAGCAAGTTAAAGTTGAACCTAATATTGCTATTGTTAAATATCTCTTGTCTAATAATATTGATGGACATGTTATTTATTTTTGTGATGAAACTGCTAGAATTGCTAAACCTTCTGCTAAAGATAAACCTAGACCTGTGGTAGGTAGCACTAAATATGGACTTGACATCTGAGATAGTAGCTTCTTTCTATGAATCTTTTGCTACTTATGTTGATCTCCCCAAGGGGAAGTGGTTTAAATATCATCCTCCCATAGAAGTAAAAGTAGTTGCACCTATTAAAGTTGAAGAAAAGACTATCACTTTTAATGATCCTATTGTTCCTACTGCTTATGTTGAGAAACCACCTTTCCCTGTTAGGATAAAGGATCATGTTAAAGCTTCAACTGTGGTTCTTAAAAGCAATATTAAAACATATACACCTCCTGAGCAAGTTAAAGTTGAACCTAATATTGCTATTGTTAAATATCTCTTGTCTAATAATATTGATGGACATGTTATTTATTTTTGTGATGAAACTGCTAGAATTGCTAAACCTTCCGCTAAAGATAAACCTAGACCTGTGGTAGGCATGCCTGTTATTTATGTTAAAATAGGAGATCATTGTTATCATGGCTTATGTGATATGGGTGCCAGTGCTAGTGCAATACCTATTAGCCTTTATAGAGAAATTATGCATGATATTTCACCTGTTGAGTTAGAAGATATTGATGTCACAATTAAACTTGCCAATAGAGATACTATTTCACCAATGGGAATTGGCAGAGATGTTGAAGTCTTGTGTGGGAAAACTAAATATCCTGCTGATTTTCTTGTTCTTGGTTCCCCACAAGATAGCATTTGTCCCATTATATTTGGTAGACCCTTCTTGAACACTGTTAATGCTACCATAGATTGCAAAAGAATTGCCTAGTAAGGATGAAATTATTGGCCTTGCTTCTATTGCCGTACCTCCTAGTGATCCTTTAGAACAATATTTGCTAGACCATGAAAATGATATGTTTATGAATGAAAGAAGGGAAATAGATGAAGTATTCTTTAAACAGGAACCTATTCTGAAAAACAATTTACCTATTGAAATCCTAGGGGATCCTCCTCCACCCAAGGGTGATCCTGTGTTTGAGCTTAAACCATTGCCTGATACTCTTAAATATGCTTATCTTAATGAGAAAAGGATATATCATGTTATTATTAGTGCTAACCTTTCAGAGCATGAGGAAGAGAGATTATTGAAAACTCTGAAGAAGCACCATGCTGCTATTGGGTATACTCTTGATGATCTTAAGGGCATTAGTCCCACTCTATGTCAACATAAATTAAATTTGGAAGAAGATGCTAAACCAGTTCGTGATCATCAACGATGGCTGAATCCTAAAATGAAAGAAGTGGTAAGAAATGAAATACTAAAGCTCCTTGCGGCATGTATAATTTATCCCGTTGCTGATAGTCAATGGGTAAGTCATGTCCATTGTGTCCCCAAGAAGGGAGGTATCACTGTTGTTCCTAATGATAAAGATGAATTGATCCCTCAAAGAATTATTATAGGTTATAGGATGGTAATTGATTTCCGCAAATTAAATAAGGCTACTAAAAAGTATCATTACCCCTTACCTT
Source organism: Triticum aestivum (assembly GCF_018294505.1). NCBI lineage: Eukaryota > Viridiplantae > Streptophyta > Magnoliopsida > Poales > Poaceae > Triticum > Triticum aestivum. Next base: position 517,876,385 of record NC_057812.1, read on the forward strand.
TTATCGATCAAATGCTAGAAAGATTATCCAAACATACACAATTTTTCTTTCTAGATGGTTATTCTGGTTTCTCTCAAATACCTGTGTCGGCCAAAGATGAATCAAAGACTACTTTTACTTGCCCTTTTGGTACTTTTGCTTATAGACGTATGCCTTTTGGTTTATGTAATGCACCTGCTACCTTTCAAAGATGCATGATGGCTATATTCTCTGACTTTTGTGAAAAATTTGTGAGGTTTTCATGGATGATTTCTCCGTCTATGGATCTTCTTTTGATGACTGCTTAAGCAACCTTGATCTAGTTTTGCAGAGATGTGAAGAAACTAATCTTGTCTTGAATTGGGAAAAGTGTCACTTTATGGTTAATGAAGGTATTGTCCTGGGGCATAAAGTTTCTGAAAGAGGTATTGAGGTTGATAAAGCCAAGGTTGATGCTATTGAAAAGATGCCATGTCCCAAGGACATCAAAGGTATAAGAAGTTTTCTTGGTCACACCGGATTTTATAGGAGGTTCATTAAGGACTTCTCAAAAATTTCTCGGCCTCTGACTAATTTATTACAAAAAGATATACCATTTGTCTTTGATGATGATTGTGTAGAAGCATTTGAAATACTTATGAAAGCATTGATCTCTGCACCTATTGTTCAGCCACCTGATTGGAATTTACCCTTTGAAATTATGTGTGATGCTAGTGATTATGCTGTAGGTGCTGTTCTAGGACAAAGAGTTGATAAGAAATTAAACGTTATTCAATATGCTAGTAAAACCCTAGACAATGCTCAAAGAAATTATGCTACTACTGAAAAAGAATTCTTAGCAATTGTATTTGCTTGTGATAAGTTCAGACCTTATATTGTTGATTCTAAAGTAACTATTCACACTGATCATGCCGCTATTAAATATCTTATGGAAAAGAAAGATGCTAAACCTAGACTTATTAGATGGGTTCTCTTGCTACAAGAATTTGATTTACATATTGTTGATAGAAAGGGAGCTGAGAACCCCGTTGCAAACAACTTGTCTAGGTTAGAAAATGTGCTTGATGACCCACTACCTATTGATGATAGCTTTCCTGATGAGCAATTAAATGTCATAAATACTTCTCATACTGCTCCATGGTATGCTGATTATGCTAATTACATTGTTGCTAAATTCATACCACCTAGTTTCACATACCAGCAAAAGAAAAAGTTCTTCTATGATTTGAGGCATTAATTTTGGGATGACCCACATCTTTATAAAGAAGGAGTAGATGGTGTTATTAGACGTTGTGTGCCTGAGCATGAACAGGAACAGATCCTACGCAAGTGTCACTCCGAAGCTTATGGAGGACACCATGCTGGAGATAGAACTGCACATAAGGTATTGCAATCTTCTTTTTATTGGCCTACTCTCTTCGAGGATGCCCGTAAGTTTGTCTTATCTTGTGATGAATGTCAAAGAATTGGTAATATTAGTATACGTCAGGAAATGCCTATGAATAATTCACTTGTTATTGAACCATTTGATGTTTGGGGCTTTTCATTATATGGGACCTTTTCCTTCCTCTAATGGATATACTCATATTTTAGTTGCTGTTGATTACGTTACTAAGTGGGTAGAAGCTATTCCAACTAGTAGTGCTGATCATAACACTTCTATTAAAATGCTTAAAGAAATTGTTTTTCCAAGGTTTGAAGTCCCTGGATATTTAATGACTGATGGTGGTTCACATTTTATTCATGGTGCTTTCCATAAATGTTAATCATAGAATTGCATCTCCTTATCACCCACAGTCTAGTGGTCAAGTAGAATTGAGTAATAGAGAGCTCAAGTTAATTTTGCAAAAGACTGTTAATAGATCTAGAAAGAATTGGTCCAAGAAACTTGATGATGCATTATGGGCCTATAGAACTGCATATAAAAATCCTATGGGTATGTCTCCATATAAAATGGTTTGTGGAAAAGCATGTCACTTACCTCTCGAACTAGAACACAAGGCATATTGGGCTATTAAAGAGCTCAGTTATGATTTTAAACTTGTCAGTGAGAAGAGGTTATTTGATATTAGCTCACTTGATGAATGGAGAACCCAAGCCTACGAAAATGCCAAGTTGTTTAAAGAAAAAGTTAAAAGATGGCATGATAAAAGGATACAAAAGCGTGAGTTTAATGTAGGTGATTATGTATTGCTATACAACTCTCGTTTAAGATTTTTTGCAGGAAAACTTCTCTCCAAATGGGAAGGTCCTTACGTTATCGAGGAGGTCTATCGATTCGGTGCCATAAAAATCAACAACTTCGAAGGCACAAATCCAAAGGTGGTGAACGGTCAAAGAATCAAACATTATATCTCAAGTAATCCCATAAATGTTGAAACCAATGTTATTGAAACCGTAACCCCGGAGGAATACATAAGGGACACTTTCTGGAACGTTCAGACTCCGAAAAGGAATAGGTATGCGGTACGGTAAGTAAACCGACTCCAAAGTAGTTTTTAAGGCAATATTTCTCCGTTTTGGAATATTTAGAAAAATAGAAAAATAAGTAGCAGTCCGGGAAGGACACGAGGGCTCCACGAGGGTGGAGGGCGCGCCCTACCCCCTGGGCGCGCCCCCTACCTCGTGGGCACCTCGTGTGCTCTCCGGACTTCGTTTTCTTACACGTTCCGTATTTTGGTCGGTAAAAATTCATTATATATTCTCCCGGGGGTTTTGACTCCTGTATCACGCAAAAATCTCCTGTTTTTGTTTCGAGCTGTTTTTCTGACAGATCCAGGTTGTCACGTCGTCTTCAAGTGCCCCCAAGGACCAGTTCTTCAAGAAGGTCATCATCCCCTACCTCGCAGAAGTGCTAGAACACCCTCAAACCATTGAGAAGCGTGAGGGGTTGTTGCACATCCACGATGCTAAGGAACCAAGGAAGACCGGAAGCACGGAGGCAAGGCTCGAGGCATTGGATCAAGAAGTTTTCAAGTGTCAGGAGATGGTGGAGCGTGGACTCGATTCCAATCACATTATGATCATGGGGTTCACCAACAACCACAAGCTGGACGTCAAGGACATTGGGGAGGCCATCTTCATGCTTCATGAGAAAAACGAACACCTCCAAGCCCAGATCTACGACCTGCAAAATCAAAACCGTGAGTATGAATATAGATTCAAGAGGATGAGTTTGGCTGCAGATTTGAGGTTTCAGGAGACTCGATCATCCTTCTATGATGGTGATCCTATGCCTTGGAAGAAGGACGACAAGCCTACGCCATCAACAAAATCATCACCGTCTCCACAAACCAAGACACTACAAAAAATACACTTCCGTGATGATACGTGTTTGTCATAGTAGGTCGCTTTTTTGTCATGCATGTATATCCATGACAAATTTATGACAGAATCAAGATAGTCATACATGTGCTGTCATAGAAGTATTCCATGACATTACCAAAATTATCATCACGGAAGTGTCCACTTCCATGACGATAAATCGCGCGTCACAGAAGTGCTTTCGTCAAGGGTGACCGACACGTGGCATCCATCGTAACGGAACGCCGTTAAGCTATCGGGTTGGGTTTTGGATCCGATAACCCGTTAACAGCCCCGACCAATGGGGATTTTCCACGTGTAAAATCATCATTGGCTAGAGGAAACACGTGTCGGCTCATCGTCGGGACATATGTCATCCACTCGCTGGACAGAAGGCGCCTATGATACGTCGACACGTGGCACGGCCCAACAAGTTTAAATGGCTGGCCCAACTAAAGGCCCACAAGATTTGGCGGACCATAATGGGTCAGCCCAGCTAAAGGCCCACGAGATTTTGCGGACCATAATGGGCTGGCCAGCTAAAGGCCCACAAGATTTCGCGGGCCATAATGGGCCGGCCCAGGTAAAGGCCCACAAGATTTTTGTGTGTCATAATAGGCCGGCCCAGGTAAAGGCCCACAAAATTCTTGTGGATCATAATGGGCCGGCCCAGCTAAAGGCCTGCGAGATTTCGCTGACATTAATGGGCCGGCCCAGCTGTAGGCCCATAAGATTTTGAGGACCCTAGTAGGCCGGCCCGTTAACTGGCTGCCATGTTTTGGGCCAAATGCTGACCCATATTTGATACGGTCTATTAATGGCCTGCCATGCTCCGAGCCTAATAGTGGCCCATATGAGATCCGGCCCGTTAAAATCCTACCACGTTCTGGGCCAAATTACGGCCCAGATCAGGTCCGGCCCTTTAAGAGGTTTTGGGCCTAATTATGGCCCATATCAGATTTGGCTCGTCAACTGGACACTATGCTTTTGGGCCCACTTGCTAAAGGCCCACTTAGTAATTCGGCCTGATATTAGTTTTGGCCTGTTAAGGGCCCGTTTAACATTTCGGCCCTATATTAATTTTAGCCTATTACAAGCCCGTCATATAGTTGGGCCTAACTACGGCCCGGTTTGCATCCGGCCTGCTCGCAGCCGATATCTGATTGGGCCAAACAAGGACTGGGACAATTTTTCGGCATGTTAAAAGCTCGTGATTTGATTCGCACAATCATGGGCCGGGGTTCATTTCGGGCTGCTGCCGGCCCGTGAGCTGATCGGCACGTTTCAGGCCCAACCTACATCGTGATTGCATGTCGTCCCGATTATGTACCGTAATTTTACGGTTTGGCCGGTTTACTGCGAAGGCAGGATATATATACAGTAAAATAACTGCAGCATTGTGAATAAGAGAAAACCTATACTATACAATAAAGAAATTACGGCATATTACATCCACTAGGCATCAAAGTTCGCCACTATGATAATAAAGCACAAGCAGACAGCAGATTACATACACTGGGCATCAAAGATCGCCACCAGTGCCAATAAACACGTCGACAAAATAATATAAAAAACTTACAGCACTTCAATAGAGTTCAAGAAAGGTTAGCCCTGCTGGGGAGCTGCAGCGCAAGCAGCTGAGCAAGATGATGAGGTTGCACTTGTTCAACACTTATATCTTCCTCACTCTGAAAGATAAACAAGCAGACAGATGACAGGTTTTGCACATAAAAGTATCAGTGCTGACAATTCATCACATTTCTTACTGACAAATAAAGTGACATAGTTTAAATTTGCATTAACACAATATGGTATTGTTCAGGTCAAGACATGGCAGGAAATGACATTGTGAAGGAGTTGGCAGCTTCACGACACCACTGGATTACAGATCAAGAACTCATAAGTATCAATGGTTAGTGTGCTGTCAATTTATTCCATTTCAGATTGGCAAATAAAGAGATGGTTTAAATAATAGTAGAATGATATGACATTTTTCATAGTTAAGACATTGCAGAATATGACATTGTGCTGTAGTGGGTAGGTTCACCATGCCACTGGATTACAAATGAAGAACAGAAGCATACATGCAGTCCAAAAGAAGATCACTTGCTCTGTATAGTTTAATTTACATGGTATGAAGAAGGAACTTGGTTGTACAACTGAAAACTTCAATTGAGAAAGGACGAACTTTTGTTTATGAACTACATATAATAAACTTTAAACAAGCAATTTGATGCAAACACCAAAAATAAACAACTGTTGCAGTCATGCCTAACCAAATATATACAACAAAGTTTGAAGGCTTGAGATGGACAAACTTACATTATTGGTGAAGACAGGCTCTATAAAGGCCTTGTCCATGCTGATGGGGGGCAATTCAAGAAGTTTACCACAGAATCTTCTTCAAAAGCATTGCCTTTATTCTACATTTTCTTAAGAGTAAATATAGATGTGATAATATACGAAAAAATGGAGAATATTTAAGATAAGATAAAGAGTGATGCTACATAACCAAGTAGCTATAAATGTAAGTGCAGTGATACAGGCAAAAGGTACAGCCAAGAGCAATGCACAGCTAAACTTCTTCAGTACCAACATTATGGTAAGAGTAAATATAGATCTGATGTGTAGAAAATGGAGGGCAAAGGAAAACAAGCTGCAGAGTGATGGTACATGAACAACAAATGTCATTATAAGTACACTGATAAAGACAGCATGTACTTACAAGAACAATGCAGAGCTAAAAAACATTGGCATTGGATATATTCTACACTAATGTAACCATTCATACAGATCAAATAATTTGGAGCGAACAATTGATAAGCAAGCTATCATGCATACTGCTGTCACATAATGAACCAGGTATGTATGCAAGTACAGTGATACAGGACAACAGGTACTAACAAGAGCAAAGCAGCGGGTAGCATATTTGCGATATCCTATCGTTCTTGTCAAACCGGAATTCTTCTTCGAGCAGATTTCCTGCAAAAAAGATCCGTAAGGCACATGCAGAAAAGTAGAAGTTCAAATTGTCATGTGATTTCATAGACAGTACCTCATCCTGGGAACGAGACCAGTGCATAACAAGGTTTTTCCATTCAATGTCTTCTAAATTTAGCATAGGAGACTTCACCGGAAATTCGTTTATAGACTTGCCATCAAAGTGTGATTTCCTCAAGTAACACCGATACTGCTTTAATGCTTCCTTGAAAAGCACAAGCAAGCTTTGCTCGTCATGACTATCCAGATTGACCCTGGCCTAGTTACAACAATGTAATGTAAATCATTGATGTGTTCAATTAGCAGAAAACAGGAAAATAATAGCCATGAATAATAGCACTTACACGTAAGTTGGACAGGAAGATGTGAAAATGGTGTTTGTCTTCACAATAATCTTCCCATGATGGGAATATATGCACGTAGTCCCTAACAACATTGAAAGCATTGTCTTTTAAACTGGGAATAAATGGAATGGGGTTCCAATCTACAGGAATTGGCCGTCTCTGCAGTTGGGATAGGTCTTCGGTCGGTGGACTTGCTATACTTTTTGCTGGAGTGGGATTTTTCTATGGTATAGCTGGTGCTATGGCAAATGAAATCGGTATACCTTTTGCTGGAGTGCAGGTCATGTGTGGTGGGGCTAGTGGTGTGGCCAGTGAAGTATGGGTATAGTCTGCTGGAGTCGGTCCTACGTTTTGTGTCACTGGTTGTACAGCCAATATAAGTGGGGTGCTGTCTGATTTCTCCGGCACCACCATGTTTTTCGAGGTCTTTGCTGGTGCTCCTTCAGGTTCGGCAATCACCCTCTTCCTCTTTGATGTCTGATGCACAAGAATAGCATTTGACTGGAAAAACATGGTATGATGACAGATGGAATATGTATTGATAATGGATGGGCATGGCATCTCGACATATATGATGAGTAAACTAAGCAGATGGCGGTGCAACAAAGTAGAAGAACTGCAAGACAACATATGCAAGATACCCGCAATCAATAAAACATTGCCAAATTAGAACAGGCACCTTGATGGGTGAACAGGACAAGCCATCTGCCTTTGACTCCTCGAGGTTAGAATAGTCATTAGGATCATATTTTGAACAAGAATCAACAGGTGGGGAGCGTATGAGTTTCATTACATCCAGAATGGCACTCAATGCCTTGGTGCCAATTTTGTAAGTCATTGCAGTGTTTAGCTTCAAGAGTGTACTGTTGCTAGTGCGACACAAAGCAGCTACACAGATCATAGTGTAGATATAACGGGAAAACCTTAAGCATCAGAGTAAAATCAGCAAAGTGGAACTTGCTGGAATATATGTGCTAGTATTCCCGGTACGGCTAGAAAGGCTTCGGATACCAGCTCTCTTCAAGTGAAGGTGTGGTACTGTTAATATCAATGTAACTCTCAAAGGCGACACAACTCTCCGCATTTCCTTGCTATTCTTATAGGATTCAAGTGGGAAGGCCACTACAAATCCTATTCCTATGTTTACAAGATCCTACGAATCAAAGAGGCTCAAAGTGTCCATCACAACCGACCGTATAGACCTCTACACTGCAAATGTCCCTGCTCATCTTCAGTACAAGGAACATACTATACTACTATCATACTCCCTCCATTCCAAAATATAAGTCTTGGTAGAGATTTCCACTATGGATCACATGTTGGAAATATGCCCTAGAGGCAATAATAAAAGTGTTATTATTATATTTCTTTGTTCATGATAATAGTCTTTTATTCATGCTATAACTGTATTATCCGGAAATCGTAATACACGTGTGAATACATAGACCACAATATGTCCCTAGTGAGCCTCTAGTTGACTAGCTCGTTGTGATCAACAGATAGTCATGGTTTCCTGGCTATGGACATTGGATGTCGTTGATAACGGGATCACATCATTAGGAGAATGATGTGATGGACAAGACCCAATCCTAAGCCTAGCACAAAGATCGTGTAGTTCGTATGCTAAAGCTTTTCTAAATGTCAAGTATCTTTTCCTTAGACCATGAGATTGTGCAACTCCCGGATACCGTAGGAATGCTTTGGGTGTACCAAACGTCACAACGTAACTGGGTGGCTATAAAGGTGCATTACAGGTATCTCTGAAAGTGTCTGTTGGGTTGGCACGAATCGAGACTGGGATTTGTCACTCCGTGTAAACAGAGAGGTATCTCTGGGCCCACTCGGTAGGACATCATCATAATGTGCACAATGTGATCAAGGAGTTGATCACGGGATGATGTGTTACAGAACGAGTAAAGAGACTTGCCGGTAACGAGATTGAATAAGGTATCGTTATACCGACGATCGAATCTCGGGCAAGTACAATACCGCTAGACAAAGGGAATTGTATACGGGATCGATTGAGTCCTTGACATCGTGGTTCATCCGATGAGATCATCGTGGAACATGTGGGAGCCAACATGGGTATCCAGATCCCGCTGTTGGTTATTGACCGGCGAACGTCTCGGTCATGTCTGCATGTCTCCCGAACCCGTAGGGTCTACACACTTAAGGTTCGATGACGCTAGGGTTATAAAGGAAGTTTGTATGTGGTTACCGAATGTTGTTCG